>NC_066550.1:721323-778823 GCF_024679095.1 Eriocheir sinensis | reverse complement strand
CTTACCAACAAAACCTTATGAATGTCTCCCTTATTAAAGCCCTTCATCCATTTATAAACCTCGATCATGCCTCCACGCACCCTTCGCCTTTCTAGAGAATGCAAGTTTAAATGTTTGAGTCTTTCCTCGTATGGCAAGTTTCTCAACCCCTGAATCATCTTAGTCATCCTCCTCTGCACCGATTCTAACATTTTGATATCCATTCTATAGTAAGGTGACCAGAACTGAACTGCATAGTCAAGATGAGGTCTAACTAATGCTAAATATAGTTTGAGGAAGACTTCGGGGCTTCTGTTGCTTACGCTCCTTGAAATAAATCCCAGTACCCTATTAGCTCGATTTCTAGCTTGAATGCATTGTGCCCTTGGACGGAGATCAGAGCTCACTAAGACCCCTAAATCTCTCTCGCACCCAGACCTGCTTATGAGAGTGTCATTTAAGCAATAGTTATATGAGGGGTTGTTCCTACCTACAGTCAGAATACTGTACTTCCCAACATTGAACTCCATTTGCCATTTATCCGCCCAGTCATACAATCTGTTGAGTTCAACTTGGAGAATACTAGCGTCTTCTTGTGTGCGTGTGTGTGTGTGTGTGTGTGCGTGTGCGTGTGTGTGTGTGTGTGTGTGTGTGTGTGTGTGTGATCGTATATTGCGTGTGCGGCGTGAGTGATGTGTCGCTTTTGTGGTCCCGGATCAAAACAAAGGATTAGAATAGATTGAAAAAAGTGAAAAAAAATGAAATGAAAAAAAATGGAAAAGATACATATAAGAAAGACTAATTGACTGACTCACTCGTTTTATTTTTTTTCGTTTTGTTTTATCTTAAAAAATATTAATAAAAGAAAACAAGGAAAGGAAAAAAAGGAAAAGAAAAATCGTGAAAAGAAAAAAAGGAAAAGAAAAAAAGGAAAAGAAAACAAGAAGATAAAAAGGAAAAGAAAAATCGGGAACAGAAAACAATGAGAAGAAAAAAAACAATGAACAGAAAACAAAACGGAAAAGATGAGAAAAAAGGAAGGATGAAAAAACGGAAATGAAAAAAAAACACGGAAGAGAAGAAACCGGGAAAAGAAAAAAACGAAAAAAAAACGAAAAAGATAAATGAAATGAAAAAAAAAAGAAGAGAATCAATAACGAACGCGCACAGGTTGAGTTTTTTGTGGCGTCTCTATTTTTTATTTATTTATTTTTTTTTTTTTTTACTGTTGAACGATAAACTATAGGCTGCTGGATACACGAGTTTGTTTGTTTTTCTGTTTGGTTTGTTAAGAGAAGAAATAGTAGTTGTTATTATTTACTTATGAACGAAAAACTTACTTTACTTTTCGACGGTAAATTATAGGCTTCTGAACACACGAGTTTGTCTTTTTGTTTTCTTTTGTTTTACTTGTGGACGATAAACTATACAGGCTTCTGAACACACGAGTTTGTCTTTTTGTTTTCTTTTGTTTTACTTGTGAACGATAAACTATATAGGCTTCTGAGCACACGAGTTTGTCTTTTTGTTTTCTTTTGTTTTACTTGTGAACGATAAACTATATAGGCTTCTGAGCACACGAGTTTGTTTTTTTGCTTTTTTCCCTCAATAATAATAATAATGATAATAATAATAGTTTATTTGCCCAACAGCATGCAATAATATAAACAGGAAAGTAGCAAAATGTGCAAAATCAAGTATAGACAATTATTAATTAATATCAATACTAGATAATACTAGAAAAATAAAATAAGCCCTTTAGTAAACTTAGAATCAGTACTTGTCATATATAATTTTCTATTTCTTCCTATCCATAAGTAAACTACGTGACTCCCCATTCTTTTGTGTAAACATTTTCTCTAATATTATTCTATCATTCAAAGTCTGACTGGCAAACTCATCCATATCCTGAGCCCTCTACATTCCTTTCTCAATTTTGCCTTTTGTATTCTTCTGAACTCTTTCAATTAGGATTTTTGTACAGGATACATCTTGTGAAACAAATCTTACTATTGACGACACATTTATACATTTTTTTGTAAATAGACAAAAGTTGACTGAAGCTTGTGTCGAGGTAACATTTCCTTTTCAAGTTAATTAAAAACACTTCATCATTTTATCTATCATCCTTTATCTTTCCCACAGTTCAAGCTTGCAACTTCTACTTTAAAAAAATTACTCCCCCAACTTTAATTTTTTGACATGAAACTTTCCATCTCCATTAGGCTCCTACTACTTTAGGACACCTGATCCTCTGAAAGTAAAAAGGTCACCATTTATTATTACTTTTTAGTGAAGTTCAGAGTTACCAGCCAGTGGAGGTGTCACTCAGTGTCTTCTAGAAGCCTGAAGTATCAATTCAATTATCATAAATTACCTCCAGCTTCTCAGACTTGTAACAATTACCACTTCAATTGCAATAAGTGATACTAGTGTTAATAAATATATAGTTGATCATTCTTGGTGTTTTATTTCATTGGTAAGCGAGGACAAAAATAAATGAATGTGATTAGAATGATAAACTACTTTTCTAACAATAGTATCACTTATTGAATTGAAATGTAATTGTTACAAGTCCCAGAAAGAAACAAAGGTAATTTATGACAACTGAAAGAATTGTTCAAACTCTTTGCAGGCAATAAACACATAGTTGCTGGCTTACATCTGGTAAGCGATGAATATACCCCACTAAGACACCTGATCAATTCTAGACTGCAGATGAGGCAGGACTTCTTATCTCAACATTTCATAACAATCAAAATGCCACAGGACTCAATTCTGAGATTAAAGAAGTGAAGCAGTAGGTGACAGCCATGATGAAGTTGAAAGATGGACTCTCTCACTGCGTTGCGCCATTGAAACCAGTCTTCTGACTCACCACTCCACACACAAACATGGCACTTCAGGTGAAGGCCTGCAGGGAGACACACATCACAGCATTATGCAACACACCTACTGGGGAGAGCACACAGGATGAGCCCTCAATCATTACTACATAATGGAGATAGGGTACAGTAATGTCATAATAGGGTATTCTATACTATTATATAATTTGAGTTCCCTTCTCTCAAAACCTTTAGGTCATTAGCTTTTTAATCAGTTTCCTTCAAAACATCAGGTGGCTGACCCAATTTGGATTCAAATAGGACTCTTCTCTTTGAGGAGGTGGCTTTACATAATGCAGCACATAATATATCTTTTAATATTTGCCACTAGTCTCCTGATCAAAGAATAAATCCAGGCTTTGACCATGGTAAAGAGCATCTCCAGGAGGGTGTATTACTGCTAACAATGCCCGTATGAATGTAAAATACCTTGATGCATGAGGCAGTATAACTTAGGAATGAGGACTGTGGAGATGAACGCGTTTAAATAACACCTGTGAAGTAAAAATTTGTTATGTATGAATTCAGGAAAATGCAGAATATGGATTTCATATGAATTATAGAGAAAGCGTGTACCAAGGTGTATGTAGAGAATAGAGAAATATGGTGTAAGAAATACTTGAGGGACGTTGTTAATGGAAAAACTTATAATGGAAAGTGCACACCCAAGCAGGGAAAATGATTAACAGCATGGCCACTACTGTCTTCTTCACATCCACTTACTGAACCATGGAGATCGCAACTCCTGAACTTCTATCCACACATGCTCGCAGTTAAAGGAACGAGCTACAGTGTAGACAGGAAGACTATCCTTTTGTCTCTACCTCACCAAGATTGGAATCTTGGACTTGCATTGATCTAAGTAAAGTTTTAGCCACAACATCAGACTGTGAAGCATACAATGAAAAATTTCTACCACTCTAGGATGCTGTAGAGTGATGCTGAGTTTAGCAAAATAAAGTTTATAACATTCTCCAAGTTTCTTTCCTTGAACATATGGATTGTGAGAGGGAGGTGTTGGCTGTCATACATTCCATTAAGAATAATATCACATGTGGAAAGTAAAGAGTAAACTAAAGTTGGAATGTCACATCACTGAAGAAGCTACTAATTAATAGCGATTACTAGGAGAGAGTTGCATGTACTATGAAAGATGAAGATGAACATAACAACAAAAAAGGTATCTGTGAAAGAATCCAAGGTAGCATCTGCTTGAGTTGGAAACATATTACACTAACATATACATATAAGCATAAAAAATTCACTACCTTTCATACTCCATTACTGCCAATTCTGTCAACTGTTTTCCTATTGAGTTCAGTCACAAGTCTTGTCAAAATTACGTTATGAACAAATACAAGTTCAAAGCATTAAAAGTTATTAAAATCCCCAAACCAAAAGAAGTCACAACTAAAGGTTTTCTGAACACAGCTTCCAGCAAACCTGATCAGAACATTTTTGAGATCCAGGCCAAACTCGTAAGCAAAGATCTTTTGATACCAATACACAATAAAGAATGAGCAGCCATGATTTTCACCATCTTCTCAGGTTCTACTATCGATACAGAGCCGCACGTAATGACTTTTATCTTTGTCACCGTCTACTACTTACCCCACTATAAGAAAGGGCACCTAAGACCCATGCATACAGGCAGAGTTGTGCAGTAACTCTCACCTGAACAGAGGAGCAGCCAGCCCTCAATCACTGTGGGCCACAATTTGTGAGCCAGGGTTGTAACACTGCGCGCCCGATCATGCCAGGCGCTGGCCACACGGGTCTGCAGCACCAGGCCAGAGATGGTCATTTTGTGCTTGTCACATGGCAGATTGTTATGCGCGTGGCCCTTGGTGCACGCTGCAATGCCCCAGCCCAGGGAGACCATGGAAATTGAAGGCAGTGAGGGCTGTTGGGAGGAATGGCAGTTAGTGGAGGGGCACAAGATGCACAATCATGTCTCTTCATTACAACACTTCTCAAGCCCTAAAGTTCTGTGTGTGTGTGTGTGTGTGTTAGATCCAAGGAAGTATATACAGGAAAGTTTCTATTGATGCCTCTCTGGTGGTGTCCTCACTCATCTGTCCCCTCTTTCCCTCAAATACTACTTCCCCATCAGTATGTGTCTTCCCACCTTATTGCAGGTTATACCTTTCTTGCCCTGTGGCATAAACCTTTCTCATGTATATTTTCCTTGGACAGCCTATTCCTTTCCACACTCTCCATATCTTCTCAAAGAAATTCTATATTTCATCTTCTTGCTTCTCAAATGTATTTAGTTTATGCCTACTCTCTCAACATGACTGTTAAGACTAGTAAGTGGATCTGTTACCCAAGAAACCAACCTAAGAATTTGTTTAACCTCCACTTTCTGCACTCTTCATTTTAAATACTGGAGAAAACAACTGGCAGCCATCAAGTATTACAAACTGTACCTGAAATATATACAATAAACTATTACCTTGTAATATAGCCTATCACTTGTTTAACTGATTTTCACTAATATGGAGTAGGATATGCACAATCTTCCCTTTGCCTTATAATTCCAAAAGATAACAGGAGAATATTGTATAAATGGCATTATTTTCAACATACCTCTCATGTCCGAAAAATAATAAACTACTATGTGGATAGACCTAACTTTCTCTTCTCAGGATGAATGTTAAGGTAGCTGAACATGCTCAAGCAAGTTCCTTTAAAGCTATTTAATCTTGTCAACCCTGTTTTGAGTCATATAAATTTGCTAATAGTTTGCCAATATTTAGTCTCAATGGAGTATTCATTAAAGTTTTACTAAGTATCTCAATTACATGAAACTAAGACACATTGTTGGCATAGTAGACATACTTAGCTTCACATGGGGGAAATTTGAACCTCAAAGCCAACTAAGATCCTCAAAGTTAATCTCGCGACACATTTCCCTGCCCACAGTAGGAATCTTAGCTTTTATTTAGCAACTCGGACAGTGTGCCCAGCAAGCCCTGGTCCAGCCCACTCTGTCCAGGTGTCTGTAGTCCCGGACCCGACAGCATGATGTACACCTGCCAGAATCAGCACAGGGTAGCCTGACTCCAGGAAGGACTCAAACATCCCTCCAGCATGCACATCGTCACTCTGCTGGATGGGTACAGCTTTCATCAAAGCTAAGTCATCAAGGTCGCCGCCTCCCTGCGTGCTCTTGAGGCCCATTTGGGAAACATGAGCATGTACCTGCGTCAACAAGTAAAAGTGATATGAAAGAACCATTCCTCCTGAACCGTCTTGGAGAATCGCCCAACATTCTTGCAGACCCTCTTCCTTACCTCAAACCCCTTCTGCTTATTCTGTCAAACTGTTCTCTCGTTGGGCTCCTCCGATCACAATCTTATTTCTGCATCTTGTCCTATTGCTCCTGTACATCCTTCTGGACCCACAGAAGAAAGCGATGCTTCCCCAACGTTTGCTTCAGCTTCGGTGGGATTTAACCTGAGGATAATACTTCTTCTCCGATTTCCCGTGGAATGATTATTGCTTCCAGGATAGAGCCTCTGTGTGGTAACAGCGCATCACAGAGGTGATTGTCTCTGGAATGGAGGCATACATTCCCTCGTTTCTTCTACTCCTCACGCTAAAAAGCCTTGGTTTAATCACACGCTTGTTCTCGTGCTGTCAATGATAGAGAGGTAGCTCACAAAAGATACCAGGAGCTTCAAATAATGTGCTAATTATGAACTTTACATTTCTGCCCGAAATCGTGCCAAATCTATTCTCCGACTAACCAAAAAATTCTTTCATTAATAGGTAAAATGCTCAAAACCTTGCTTTCTCACTCTTCCGGTGACTTCTGGCATCTAGCCAATGGCTTATCTCCTCCAACTTCACTTCCATCTCCCTCCACTCCTCAGTCCTGAGCGGCAACACTGCCGTCTCATCTATCTCTAAGGCTGAACTCTTCTCTCAAACTTTTCTCAAAAACTCCACTTCTGGAACAGTATCTCTGTATATTCCTCCTACTCATCCCCCCTGACTCCTTTATGCCTGTTATAAAGAGATTCTTCAAAATGATGTTTTCTATGCCCTCTCTGGCCTCAATCCTCAGAAGGCTTATGGACCTGATGGAGTGCCTCCTATTGTCCTTAAAACTGTGCCTCCGTGCATAATGTCACCCTGCCTGGTCAAACTCTTTCGCCTCTGCCTGTCAACATCTACCTTTCCTTCTTGCTGGAAGTATGCCTTCACACAGCCTGTTACCTAAGAAGGGTGACCCCGCTCAATCCTCAAAACTACCGTCCTATTGCTTTTACTTGTCTTGTTCATCTAAAGCTTTTGAATCAATCCTTAACACGTAAGATTCAAAAAGCACCTTTCCACTTATGACCTTCTATCTGATACGCCAGTAACAAGGTTCATAAGGCGTTCTACTATGTGATCTCTAGCCTTCTTAACTTGACTCTTGGTCATCCTCTGCTTCGTTCGGTGAAAACTTTGCTATTGCGCTGGACATATCAAAAAGCTTTTGATAGGGTCTGGCACAAATCTTTGCTTTCTAAACTACCCTCCTCGGTTTCTATCCTTCTCTCTGTACCCTTTATCTCCAGTTTCACTTTCTGACCGTTTCATTTCTGCCGTGGGTAGACGGTCACTGTTCTTCTTCCCCTAAAATCTATTAACAGGTGGTGTCCCACAGGGTTCTGGTCCTATCATTCTACCTCTCTTCTTTTCTGTTGTTCATTGGAAGTGATCAACTTCTTTCCAAGTCGAACTGTCCCATCCATTCCTCACGCCTGATGATTCCACTCTGCATTATTCAACTTCTTTTAATAGGAAGACCCACCTTCAGGAACTTAACAGGCTGGAAGGCTGGAGGCTGCAGGCAACGCTTTTAGCCTCAGACCCACTATTATTTCCGATTGGGGCAAGAAGAACCTGGTGTCCTTCAACTACTCAAAACACAGTTTCTCCACCTATCCACCTTGGCTACTGATCTTCCAAACAACTATATCCCTGATTCTTGACAACACCCAGCTATCACCTTCTCAACACTAAAGCATCCTGGGGTCTATCGCTAACTCAAAATCCTCAACTGAAACTTCCCATATCTCATCTCTTACTAAATCGAAAGCCCTCGAGGCTGAAGGCGTTCTGTGCAATGCCTCATGCCAGTTCTTCTCCCCTGCACAGTTGCTGTCCATATACAGGAGGCCTTGTCCGCCTCTAAGTATGGGAGTATGCATCTCATGTAGTGGGGAGCTCCACTCACACAGCTCTTCTGGACAGAGTGGAGGCAAAAAAGGCTCTTCGTCTCCATCAGGCTCTCCTCTCCCTCATACTGGATAGTCTTCTACCTCTTAAATTCCGCTACGTATGATGTTGCCTCTTTCTATCTTCTGTCGATATTTCCACGCTGACTGCTCTTTTTGAACTTGCTAACTGCATGCCTCCCCCCCTCCATGGCCACTTGCACTAAACTTTCTACTCATACTCATCCCTACTCTGTCCAAACCCCTTATGCAAGAGATTAACCAGCATCTTTCACTCTTCATCCCCTCACGCTGGTACAACTCTGGAACAATCTTCCTATATCTGTATTTCCTCCCCTGCCTACGACACTTGAATCTTTCAAGAGGAGGGTATCAGGACACCTCCTCCCGAAACTGACTTATCTTTAAGCCACCTCTTTGGATTCTTTTTTAGGAGACATGGCGAGTAGGGCTTTTTTTATTAATGTTTCTTTTTGTGCCCTTGAGCTGTCTCCTTTTAAAAAAAAAAAAAAAAAAAAAAAAAAAAAAAAAAAAAAAAAAGGTAAAATTTATCCAAGCTCATTACAGATGGAATATAAACCAACACGATTAGCAACTTCTATACAATAATGATAATAAAAACTTTCACACTCAAATTATGGCACCATGATTGGGAAGGAAATAAAAGAAGAATGTTAAAGTAAGGTATGTCTTAGTTTCTACACAAATCTACTTGGCACAACTCCTACCAACAGAAGCCCTTAATCCTTTCAGTCATCACAACAGAAGAAAGAAGACAAAATACAGTTAGATCTGATGGCTGAATGTGGATTAAATCTACCATTTTAGGGTGAGACAAAAAATGATACTAATCACTTGTGCTACGTTATAATGCAACTCTGATCACTAAAGAAACCCAACCCCATAATGCAACTTCACATAACCCAATCATCTCTTTATGAGGGTAATCTAGCCACCATTAAAAGGTAATCTAATCCCTCATTGAATGTATATAATAGCAATGATAGTAATACTGTACTGATGTTATGTAATGTACTAATGATAGTAATAATGTGACCAACAGTAATAATAAATAGTAGATAATGTAAATAACAGCCCCTCACCTGTGCATGATGCCAGACTGACAGATGTGGGCCACCCAATAGGTCTTGGGGACAGTGCCCTTGTCAGCCAGGTGCCAGCGTATGGACAGCACCATCACCACCGTGGAGGGGATGACCACGAGTGCCAGGGTCAGGCCCGCCCATATTACTGTTCCCGTCAAGAAGTAACGAACCACCAGGTGTAAATCTGGAATAAAGGCAAACTTTGGGTAAATCAGCAGATATGTTATCTGATTACTATGTTTAGAAGCAAATAAAATGAACATTCGGTAATTTCTGATTTTGTAGCATCTTCACAAGTGTGTGGAGCAAAATTTACTGAGGTGGTTTGGGCATGTTATGAAAGCAGAATGGTGATTTTGTAGATTTTATAAGTCAAACAGGACAGGGAAGGGATGGCAGGCAGACCAGAGCTAAGATAGAATACTAGGATTGAAGAACACATGAGAGTAAGATGGGAGGAAAGTCGTGTGTTACAAAAAGGTGGTTCTTCAATGAGAACTGGAGGCTCTTCTGCAGTGACCACACTCTCAAGGGAATTTTTTAGGGTAAAAAGAAATTAGAGCTAACAATAAAGAGGTCCTCACAGACACTTAAGATAGGATTGATTATTCACTCACAAAGAGGAATACAGGTGGCATCTTTCTTTAAGTTTGTTAATTGTTTGCATAAAAAAAGTTTTTTGTTAATCTGAGAAATGGAAGAAAGTTGATGAAAGCAGATGAAATGGATATAAAGGGAAGGCTCCCAAGAATACTGAGGGAGTGCTAAAAGGGGAGAGGGAGGGTGGAAAGGAGAACACTGGAGTTTGCAAAGTATATAAATGAATAATTTGAGGTGAATTGAATTCCTTCCAGTGGGAAACACTGACAGGGTTCAAGAAAGACATCAAAATAAAAGTGAAAAAAAGTACAAATGGTATGTATACAGCTAAAGCTGAGTGCACAGGCCATCAGAATAGGTGGTCAGCACAGACCTCATTGGTTTTCCCAGAGTTAAAAGAACCATTCACACAAAACTGGATAAATGGTTCACAGGGTTTCATCTGAGTTCACTTCAAACATTGCAAATTTCATAAATCAGTTGTTGCACAACCTATTTCATAAATTGCTTTGTTGGATTTCAGTTATGCATAGGAGCTGATATGTTGCCCTTGATACTAAATAATCCTGAATTACAAATGGTTATGTGCCAAATTAAGTTGCAAATTGTTTTTATTTTGTTAATCCTTCTTTTATCAATAACGCGTTAGCACTTGTCTGAGGAAAGGTCATCATCCCATCACTCCCTGGGCCTGGCGTGCCGCGGTGCAAAAAGTGCAACACAACACTGCAACACAAGGCAACACACCACAAAATCCACACACAGCTATAATTCACCGTCACCACACACACACCTGCCCGTCACAACACTCGGGGATCGGCAACAAGTGACACATCGTTCCGTACATCACACAACACATTCGGTAAACATCTGACACACAACAAGTCCGCCAATCACACAACACTCGGTAACAAGTGACGTTTCGCTCCGTAAATCAGAAATTGCAAGCTATTCAAGTGGAGTCAACGGTAGGTGAGGGCGGCGGCTGCGTACCTGTGCCCACGTCCACGAGGAAGGTGGCCATGGACGTCTGTGAACACAGCGTCGAAGACCGTGAACGTGGGCATCTTAGCTTCGGACCTTCCATCAGTCCTCAGGGGCGGCTGGCGGAGTGGGCCAGCCAGCACCCATCTGAAGACCCCGCCATGGGAGAGGGACCGTTGGGGCGGCCTCTTCCACGCTAGCCAACCTACCCGACCTTTGTTTACCCACCTCACCATTCTCTATCCCAACCCCCAAAACTCCACACAGTGATCTAAGAGTGACTAAGAAAATAAAAAAATCTCTGTTGTTTGGAAATATATCAATGAAACGTACCCAAACGACTCATTACACCATCAAAAAGGCAAAATACATAGGTGATTGGAAGTACGCGATTGGTATGCTTGATCTTTTCCCATGATGCCTAACCTCACCAATCTTTGTTTACTCATCACACGAATCACTAAATTAATGATACATGCATAAACACCCACGACAACACCCTAAGTAAAAGTAAATGTCTCTAGTGTTAGGAAATATATCAGTAAAAAGTACCGAATCGACTTCTTGAGGCACCAGAAAGGTAAAATATATGGTAACTATAGGCATGCAGTTGGTACCCCTATAACCAGGTGTTCGGTACATCCTTAGGAGTGAAAAAAAGGCTCCTTGTCCTGCCGATCCCTGTTGCTCAATTTCCTACATTTAAAAGATCGTAACGCCATATATTAACGCACATAGAACGAAATGGCGAGACAGACTACGTTCATCAATCACAATACAAACGTTGGTCAAATGAATTAAAACCTGCATTAAATTATATCGGGTACCCTATTCCATTTCAACACCTCAAACACACCCTGGCTTATTTCAACCACACAGGCTAACTCAAACAACATTTCCTCACACCTAGACATTCACGAACTTAGGTAACAGGGCCGGGAAGGCGGGGAAATAACGGCGAGGAGTGGGTTGGCGGGTGACGTTGGGTGCCCTGCTATTGTGCCTGTGTTAAAGGGACCAGTGGAGCGGACAGGGCAGGGGAGAGGGGGACTAGGGCAGGGGGGCACAAGGGCAAAGGAGGGGCAAGGATGAGAGATGAGGGCTGAGAGGAAGGAAGGGAGATGAGGTAAGGAAATAAAGAGCAGAATGAGGAAGGGCGGAAAGGGGGGAGCTAGGGCAAGGAGATGAGGTACGGGGATGAGGGGCAGGTTGCGGCAGGGAGGAAGGAAGTGCCAGGCAGGAGAGATGAAGTGAGGGAATGAGAGGAGGAGGGTGAGGCAGGGAGGAAGGGAGAAAGGGGGCATTAGGGCAGGGAAGATGAGGAAAGGGAATGAAGGGGAAGGGGAGGAAGGGAGAAAGGGGGGCATTAGGGCAGGGGAAGATGAGTAAAGGGAATTAAGGGGACGGGGAGGACGGGAGGGGGGCATTAGGGCAGGGGAAGATGAGGAAAGGGAATGAAGGGGAAGGGGAGGAAGGGAGAAAGGGGGGCATTAGGACAGGGGAAGATGAGGAAAGGGAATGAAGGGGAAGGGGAGGAAGGGAGAAAGGGGGTATTAGGGCAGGGGAAGATGAGGAAAGGGAATGAAGGGGAAGGGGAGGAAGGGAGGGGATGAAGTACTAGGGCAGGGGAAGATGAGGAAAGGGAATGAAGGGGAAGGGAGGGATGAGGTACTAGGGCAGGGGAAGATGAGGTAAGGGAATGAAGGGCAGGCAGGGAGGAAGGGGGGAAGGGGGGAAGGGGGGACGAGGGGCACTAGGACAAGGGGGCGACAGGGGGCCATGGCACGTGAAAGACTTCCCGTTGAGGTATTACTAAAGGGCGCGGTGGGTATGGCCTCCCTCTCTCTCCCTCCCTCCCTTCCTTCATCTCACACAGGGGCAGATGTAAGCAAACTACCTTCTCTCTCTCTCTCTCTTAGGAAGTAAAAAAAGGGAAAGGAGAAAAGTGGAAGAAATAATAAGAGAAGGAAGTGGAAATGAAAGAAAAAGATGGAAAGGAGAAGGAAAATAACACTGGAAAAGAAGGAAAGAGAGGACGAGAAGGGAAAAGGATATGTTCGTTCTCTCTCCCTCTCCCTCTCTCTCTCTCTCTCTCTCTCTCTCTCTCCTCAACCATCACATAACATCAATTCTTTCAACTTGGCCTATCAGTGACCTGTATATCCTCCACCATCGAGGAAAAAAGAATGAAATTAGAAAAGGGGAGGAAGGCGAAAAGAGAATGGAAGAGAGGTGGAAGAGGAAGTGGAGAAAAAGGGAATAGAAGAGGAAAAGAGGAAGAGGAAAGGGGGAATGGAAGTCGAATGGGTGAGGGAGAGGAAGGAATGGGAAAGGAGGGGAAGGATAAGGGAATGGAGGAGGAGAAGGGAATGGAAGAGAAAAGGAAGAGGAGGAAGAGGATAAGGAAATAGAATATAAAAGAGAGAGGAAAAGGAGGAAAAGAGGAGCGGAGTAGGAATAGGAGGAGGAGGAGGAGGAGGAGGAAAAGGGAATAGAAGAGGAAAAGTAGTGGAAGAGGAGGAAAAGGGAAGGGAAGACAAAAGGGAGAGGAAAAGAAAGTAACAGAAGAAGAAATGGAGAGCAAGAGGAGGAACTGGAAGAGGAAAGAGAGAAGGAAATCGAAGAGGAACGGGAGAGGAAGAGAAGGGAATGGGAGGGCAAAGGGAGAAGAGAAGGGAAAGACAGAGAGGAGAATGAAAGAGGAAAGGGAGAGAAGAGGAGGAAAAGGATTGGATAAGGAAATGAAAGTAAAGGAAGAGGAAGAAAGGGAAATGAAAGAGGAAAGTGAGAAGGCAATGGAGGATGAAAGGAAGAGGAAGAGAGGGATAGGAAAGAGGAAGAAAGAGAAGAGAGACAAACTATCTTACACCCACTTTCAACTTTAAACAAAAATAAATAAATAAATAAATAAAGAAAGAAAGGAAAAAGTAATGGAATATCGTCTTCTACTAACTTATTGCGTGTGGATGAGTCACTTTCTTTCCACATGTTATTATCTCCATTTAAAAAGTGAGTCAGTGAGGTCAGGTATACATAATTACGGGAAGCACGTGCTCGGCCCCTTAGGCACCTCCCTGGGCATCCCACACCTGGCCGCCTCCACCAATCAGAGGCGAGCTTTGGAACACGTCTATAGGTAAGCAGCTTTAAATGCGTAGCCGGTTTTTAAAGGTTGTTGTTGTTGTTGTTGTTGTTGTTGTTGGAGAAGAGGAGAAGAGAAGAGAACAGAAAGGAAAGGAAAGGAAAGGAAAGGAAAGGGAAGGGAAGGGAAGGGAAGGTAAGGGAAGGGAAAAGAAGGAAAGGAAAGGAAAGAGAAAGAAGGAAAGGAAAGGAAGAAGAAAGAAAGAAGAGAGAAGAAGAAGAAGAGAGAGAGAGAAGAGAGAGAGAGAGAGAGAGAGAGAAACAGACAGAAAGACAGACAGACAGACAGACAGATAGACAGACAGACAGACAGACAAACAAACAGACACAGAAAGAGCGAGAGCCAAAATCTGGAGAGGAGAGAAAGAGGAACAGGAGGGAGAGCAGGCAGGCTACAGGAGGGAGGGAAGGAGGCAGGCAGGTGAGGGACAAGAGAGTAAGGAGGAGAGGGACAGGGGAGGTGACAGTTGCACTGAGAAAGGAAGTGGTGCGGTGAGAGGGAGCAGGGCGGGGCGTCGTGATGTGGGTTAGAGCACTGTGTCTGCCCTCTTCTGTCTCCCTTCCTTCCTTCCTTCCTTCCTCTGTCTTCCATTCCCTTCTCATCCTCTCTTCGTTTCTTTTCATTCCATTCCTTTCATTATCTCTCCTTATCTTTATCTGGTCTCTCTTCATTCTTATTTCTTCTTCATTAGCTGTGTTCATGTATTCCCTCCTATCCTTCCCTTCTTTCTATATTCCTTTCCTTCGTTTCTCCTTCCCTTGCTTTCCTTCCTGTCCCTTCCTATTCCTTGCTTGCCTTGCATTCCCTTGCCACAGCCTTCTTCCTGTCCTTCCCTTGGCTCCTTATGTCCCTTCCTTCCTTCCTCTGTATTCCTTATTCCTTCCCTTCCTTGTCTTCCTTGCCTTACCTTCCCTTGTCCTTCCCTTGCCTTACCTTCCTTTCCTTGCCTTCCCTTGCCTTCCTTCCTTTCCCCTCTTCCTTGCCCTTCCTTTCCTTCTTCTTTCCTTCCTTTCCCTGTCCTTCCTTTCCTTCCTTCCCTTCCTTGCCTTACCTTCATCCCTTCCCTTCCCCTTCCTTTCCTTTCCTTGCCTGCCTTCCTTTTTCCTTGCCTTGCCTTTCTGTCCCATCCCTTTCTCTCCTTCTTTTCTCAATATATCCCAACTATTCAACATCCTACATAAGCATGAACAAATAACAGGACACACATGTATTTTCGTGGGACAGAAGAAGACAAGAATGAGGGAAGCCATAAGGTCCATATCATTTAATTCTTCAGAGCCTTAGTACATTAAAAAGGCTCTCCCAGTTGTCAGGGGTTCCCAAAGGTTGGTTTCATGAGCCCGGCAGTAGTTTGCAAGGCACTGTGAACAGGACCAACACTTATGACAACCAGACGTAGCTCCTCTCTAACCTTGAAAAACGTTCATAAAGAGCCACAAACGTTTGGGATTATGAGTGTAAAGCAAAACTCATATAAACAGAAAATGAAAAGTGCAAAAAACATGGAGATCTAAACGAGGGAGAGAGTGATCAGAAGTCTGCCGGGTAAGAGGGAGAGAGGGGGAGGTAGGGAGGGAAAGGGAGCGTGAGGGATGGAGATAAGAGATAAGAGGAACAAGGCGCCAGCAAATTAGGGGGAAGGAACCTTGTATACAGATATGTGATAGAGATAGTAGAAGCAGAAGAAGAAGAGGAAGAAGAAGTAAACAAAGAAGAGGAAGCAAAAATATGAAAAATACGATAAAGAAGAAAATATGAAGAAGAAATATACGAAGAAAACGAAGAAGGAAAGACGAGAAAGAAGAAATAAGAAAAAAAAAAGAAAAAAAAAAACTCAGAAGCAGTTGCGATGATAATAATAACAACAATAACAAATAATAAGAACAATAACAATCATCAGAACAACTCGATATCACACACACACAAAAAAAAAGGAAATAAAGAAATAAAAAGAGGGAGAAGGAAAGACTTAAATCCTACATCGATGAAAAGGGAGCAGGAGTGTATTTTGACGCAGGGAGAAGCTAAAAGGACCCTCCCCTCCTCCCTTCCTCTCCTCCTTCCCCTGTAGCTTCCCACTCCTGCTGGTCTTATGAATGTGTGGCTCCAGAGGCCGTTGGGAGTGGTATGGGCGGTCATGGGTCAGGCAGGGGAGGAACAGAGGCTACAGAGACCCTCGCTGCCCACCCTTGGCTAACACCTCGCCTGGAAACTTCGCAAACATAAAAAGAAGTAAAGATCGGATCGCGGCCCAGACGGTTTGTGAGAGAGGGAGAGGGAGATTAGTATGGAAAATCGACTTCGTTTTAAGATGACGTGAATGTTTTTGATAATTTCGGATTTTCACTTAAGATTATATGAATGTTTTACTTTAGTTTAAGATAGAATGAACACAGTAATAGTGATGTGCATGTTTTTGATACGTTCGACTTCATTCTAAGGTGATATGAACATTTGATTTTTTATTCAAAGGTAAAATCAACATAATAAAAATTTTGGTAACATCCATAAACAAGAATTAACTTAGGTGACACGCATCGGATCGACTTTATGGACTTATTCATCCTTAACTTTATTTGAATTTATCCCTTATTCTATTTGACTTTATTTTAGGGCAGAATGAACACGACAAATACTCTGTTAAAATCTATTGATACGACTTGACTTAGGTAACATGTATACGATCGATTTTATGGACTTAAACACTCTAGACTCGATTTTAGAGCAATGTTTATGATCTTGGCTCTGAGGAAACGTTAACACACTCGAGTTGATCTTCAGGAACTATTAACACTCGACTTGGTTTTATGGTGATGCGCATTTCCTCGACTTCCTCGTATTCCTCAACATGATATATATTTTCTTTCCCTTGGTGTTGAGGATGGTCTGCCGGCGGTAATGCGTTCGGGGAGTGGTCAGGGGATTAGCGTCGACAAAGGGCGAAGAGAATTTTAGGAGCCGTGTTTAGCATCCTAGCCATCTTGGAAGCTTCTTGGCGGCTGGAATGCCAGGCATGAGACGTCACCTCCAGCCTCCTCCTGCCACTGCTGCTACTTATCGACTGACCAAAATACGACAAGCTAACATGTGATAGTCAAATGAGGTTTACGCTGAAGTTAAGTATGGTTGGAAGTTTGACATCAGTTAATATAAAGAAATAATGATCTACATAATTTACATGATGGAAGTTACGAAATCGAGTCATCTGTGAAATAAAAAAATAGAAATTGATCATATTTTCTTTGCATACAATTTCATACACAACGAAAATCTCCATTACAAATTTGGAACCATCAGTCAGTCCCACAGTCACGTCTCGCCAAAGAATGCAAGTCAAGTTTTTAGTCTTATCGTCTATGGTAAGTTTCAAAGTCACTGGAGAGAGAGAGAGAGAAAAAATACACACACACATGGAGAGCAAGGAAGAAAGAGAGGGTGGAAGAGTGAGAAAATAGAGAATCAAATGCCGCGGAAGCCGTCTCAGTATTTCTTTCTATTTTGTTGATGCTGTCCCGTTCAAGGCCCTCGACTTTCCATCCCAGAACCTGCAAACGCGGTGCGCAGCGCCCTCACAGTGTTTGTGATTGATTTAATAATCCCGTCTGGCATTTTTGAGCGCGTTCTTACCCGCCCTCCTCGAATCGTCAGGGGCTGGGGCGCCAGGCATGGTCTTGCTGGTGAGCATCGCAGGACTGGAGGGGACCAGTAGGGCGCCACAGCTCCCCAGGGCGTCCCATGGCGGTGCCGGAGATCCCGAAGGTCCCGGCAGGGCGTTGAAGTTCCCGCAAGACGTGCTGATCTTACAAGTAGCCTGACGAGCTGTGACCCTTATATCAGTTTGGGTCACCGGTGCAAATCACCATATAATGACTGACGCCTTAGAGGAACTGCAGGAAGAAGAAATCCCCAGCAGGGGCAGATTGTCACTAACTATAAAAACATAAAAACAACAAAAATCATAAAACAACAAAAAACAGTGCTGTGTGTTGAAGTAAGAGTGAGTCATCTGGGAAACCATCAGACCAACAGACAACATGATTCTCTTCTGAGAGACTCTTCTGGGGAGACAGCGGCTCAGCCAGACTAAAAAAACACGGACTGACAACTCTGACGACCCGACCTACTGACCCTGACACCCCTGGCACTCTTTGGACATGGACTGACAACCCGATTATACGACCTACTGACTGACAGACCCTGGCACTCTTTGGACATGGACGACCCGATTATACGACCTACTGACTGACAGACCCCTGGCACTCTTTGGACATGGACTGACAACCCGATTATACGACCTACTGACTGACAGACCCTGGCACTCTTTGGACATGGACTGACAACCCGATTATACGACCTACTGACCTGACAGACCCTAACACTCTTTGGACATGGACTGACAACTCGATTATACCTGACCCCTGACAGACCCTGGCACTCTTTGGACACGATGGACAACCCGATGACGACCCACGATAATACTGACATTTCCTGACCCTCTCAGAACAATGCCTCGGACAATATCTCGACGTTTCTCTAATGTTTCTCAACAACAGAAGGTTCAAAAACTCACGAATAGCTTTCTCACTTTCTAACTTTTCACCAAACTACATACACGCTACATACACTCCATTTACTCAATAATCTCAAAATTTGCTGAAATTAGTCAATGGCTATGCCTCGGAGAGGGGCTCATAATTGTTGAATCTTGCTTCTTTTATTTCTTAAATATATACTACTCTTACTAAAATTATATCATTATCATTATTATTATTGTTATACTACTACTACTACTACTACTACTACTACTAGATATTAATACTATTACCAGATAGATAAATAGAGTTAAATTTACATGGATTTACATAGATATTTAGAGCACACAGACCCTTTAGTCAGACAGGTGACTCTGCTAATTGTTGGGGAGTAGTGAGTTGGTATGAAAGCTAGTTGGTATAAGGAAGAATTAGTATATGGGGAATTAGTATTACGATAAGTTAGGATGAAACAAGAATGGACGCTTTTCCTAGTAATGTAAATATCTTAAGATGTTTACCTTTTTTACAAGACAGGAGAGAGGAGACATATAATAATTAAGTACTACATCTAATCGCCCTTGTTAATCTCATTATAAATTTAAAACCATCAAGTCAGTCCCCACAGTCCACGTCTCATAAAGAATACAGGTTAAGTTTTTTAGTCTTATCGTCACTCTAATCAGGTCTGGGCGTGAGAGAGACTTAGGGGTCCTAGTGAGGGCTAACCTCCGTCCTAGGGCTCAATGCATTCAGGCTGAAAATCAGGCCAACAGAGTACTGGGTTTCATCTCAAGGAGTGTAAGCAATAGGAGCACTGAAGTCATCCTCAAAGTTTACTTGGCACTAGTTAGACCTCATCTTCTTATGTTCTATCTATCTATCTATCTATCTATCTATATCCACTGAGATTGAATAACTAAAAACGAGAAATAAGTTACAAAAATAATAACATATATGAACTAAGATGAATATAGTTGATCGTAATTTCTTTGCATTATACTTCTGACCACACAAGAAATCAGCCAAACGAAGCTACATCCACTGAAACTGAAGAACCAAAAAAATACATAGTGAAAACACAAAATAAATGAACAGATAAATGTATATTGCAACGAAAACACTTCATGACAAGGCTGACTAATGATGAACAATTACTCAGGAAAACGATGATACAAGGAAAAGACAAAACAGAGAAGAAAAACCAGACAACGAATGATCTTGTGTTCCTCCAGCTGCCCGTGAATGATAAACAGTTAACCAGCAAAAGACGACAGAGGAAATAAAAAAAAGACAAAACAGATAAATGAAAAAAATAACAGAAGGAAAACCAGAAGAAGACAAAACAGAAGAAAAACCAGACAACGAATGATCTTGTGTTCGTCCAGCTGCCCGTGAATGATAAACAGTTAACCAGCAAAAAAGACGATAGAGAAATAAAAAAAGACAGAAACATATAAATGAAAAAAAAAAAAGAGAAGGAAAACCAGAAGACAAAACAGAGAAGGAAAACCAGACAACGAATGATTCTGTGTTCCTCCAGCTGCCCGTGAATGATAAACAGTTAACCAGCAAAAGGCGACAGAGGAAATAAAAAAAAGACAAAACAGATAAATGAAAAATATAACAGAAGGAAAACCAGAAGAAGACAAAACAGAGAAGAAAAACCAGACAACGAATGATCTTGTGTTCCTTCAGCTGGACGTGAATGATAAACAGTTAACCAGCAAAAGACGATAGAAGAAAGAAAACAAGATAAAAACAGATAATAAGTACAAATATACATTACAAGGATACACGTCATTACAAGACTGAATAATGAAACATACTCAATCAGCAAAAGACGACACAAAGAAGAAAAAAGACAACGAAGAAAGAAAACCAGACGTAATGAAATACAACGAGTAATCTTGTATTAATGATAAATGTAATGAAGAATAGTTAACCAGCAAGAGACGGTACAAGAAAAAGAAGACAACAGGGAAGCAAAACCAGGCGTAAAATACAACGAGTAATCTTGAGTTCCTCCGGCTGATCGTGAAGGTAACTTAAAATATTAGTCCCGAGGTGGCAACACTGAGCCGTCCCGAATCGTGAGACAGTCCCGGCAGCTGAAAGGAAGACAGGACCGTTGCGGGACAGCTGGCGGGAGGGCGAGAAAAGGAGGAGGAGGAGGGGGAAGGCGAAGGAAGAGGAGGAGGAGGAGGAGGAAGCAGGGAGGCAGGGAGGGACGAAGGGGAAGAGGACGTGGAAGGCAGGGAGGGACGAAGGTGAAGAGGAGGGGGAAGGTGAAGGAAGAGGAGGAAACAGGGAGGCAAGGAGGGATAAAAGGAAAGAGGAGGAAGAGGAGCGACGAAAGGGAAGAAGAGAAAGCCGACAAGGAAGCATGAGAATGGAAAACACCGAAACAATATGGAAGGGGAAATGAAGAAAAGGGAAGTGATGATGAGGGAGCTAGGGAGGGAGGGAGGGAAGAAGGGATAATACAGCAGAACGAAGGACTTAGAGAGGAAATGAAGAAATATGGCGTGAGAGAAAGGAAAGTAATAACCGGGAACGAATGGGGGAGGGAAGAAAACTGGAGAACAAAGCATGGGGAGAAGGAGAAAGAGGAGATGGAGGAAGCAGGGATGAAAGGAAAAGGGCGTGAAAGTATGAGAGGTAAGAAAATTTAAAAGCATGTTCGTATGTTAGTGTGTTCTGGTGTGTATATATGGAGGTTTGAGTTCAGTAAATAGTTCTAAGGGATAAATACATAAGTGAAGAGGCGCGATTGAAAAGCAAATGTGTAAAATAAAAAGACGAAAGGATGAAGAGAAAGAGAACCCAGAGGAAGAGATTCAACACGATAGACGCCACACCAATACGAAAACAGATAAAAACAAAGAAAAAGAAAAGGAAGAAAAGAAAACATGAAGAAGTTAAAGAAATGAAGGAAAGAAGATGAACAAAAAGACGAAAGAATGAAGAGAAAGCAAACCCATTGGAAGAGATTCAACACGATAGAGGCCACACCAATACGAAAACAGATAAAAACAAAGAAAAAGAAAAGGAAGAAAATAAAACATGAAGTAGTTAAAGAAATGAAAGAAAGAAGATGAACAAGAAAAAGAAGACCAAGAAGAAAAAGAAGAAAGAAAACTATAAGAAGAAAAGAAAAATAACGTATATGAAATTAAAGAAATGAAAGAAAGAAGATGAACAAGAATAAGAAGACCAAGAAGAAAAAGAAGAAAGAGGAATATAAGAAGAAAAAAAAAAGAACGTATATAAAGTTAAAGAAATGAAAGAAAGAAGATGAACAAGAAAAAGAAGATCAAGGAGTAAAAGAAGAAAGAAGACTATAAGAAGAAAAAAGAACGTATATTAGAGATCACGGTTATGCAACAGAAAACAATTAAATACTTTGAAAATTGTAAGGCGGGAAAGGACATTAAGACTCATGAATTAAATATTATTGTATATTCAATTAAACAACTTCATATTCGTCCATTGCATATTTTTCCATGAACACAAGCACCTCTAAAAGGTATAAATATGGACTCGCTACTTCTCTCCGCGGGTTAGCTTTCCTTTGTGTTTCCTTTGAAGAGATAATCCCCGAGCGCTCGCCGTTTTATTACTGGGTGGGAACTCTTCTTCTTTTTCTTTTTCTTTTTCTTTTTCTTCTTTTTTTTCTTTCTTCTTTTTTTTTCTTTCTTCTAATTCTTTCTTCTTCTTCTTCTTCTTCTTCTTCCCTTTTCTTTCTTCATTGTTATTGTTCATGTTCTTGTTCTTCGTCTTTTTGTTTTTCTTGTTCTTGTTCCTCTTCTTCATCTTCTTATTCTTCTTTCTTCTCATTCTTCCTCTTCTTCTCCTCCTTCCTTTTCCACTCTCTTTCTTTCCCTCTGCTTCCTCTTCTTTTCCTTCTTCTTCTTCTTCTTCTTCTTCTTATTCTTCTTCTTTCCCTCCTCTTCTTGTATTTCTTGTTGTTCTTCTCTTTCTTTTTCTCTTCCTCTTTTTTTCTCCCCGGTGGGATTAAACTGCATTCTTCTTCTTCCTATTTCTTATTCTTCTTCCTTCTTCTTCTTCCTCTTCCATCTTTATCATAATTTATTAACCCCAACCGTTTCTTCATTACAATAAGTCTTTGGACGTTCATTCATCTAATATTCTCTATTTACTCCTCCTCCTCCTCCTTCCTCCTCTTTGTTGTCCTCCTTGTCCCTCGTCAACTCCGCCTCTTTTTTTCTTCTTCTCCATCCGTTTTTAATATAATTTTCTTCTATTTCATCTTCTTTCTTTTCTTCTTCCTCCCTTCCTTCTATCTATCTATCTTTCTTTATTTTCTGTCCTTTCTTGTTCTTGTGTTTGTTATTGTTCTCGTTCTTGTTCTTCTTCTTCCTTTTCTTTTATTTCGATCTTTCCTTCTTCCTCTTTTCAGCTACCTCCTTTTCTTCTTCCTTGTTTGTGTTTTCATTTCCTTCATCTTGTTCCTCCTTCTTTTCTAACTGTTTTTCTTCTTCTCTCCTCCTCGTTCTCCCTGTTTCTCCTCTCCTCATCCTCCAAATATTTCCCTCAGTACTTGTCCTTGTCCTCCTCCATCCGCCTACCTTTCGTTCACCTTCTGTTTCCTCCTCCTCCTCCTCTTCTATCTCCTACTCTTATTTCTCCTAAAACCTTCCTCTCTTTCTCTCATCAGTTTTCTTTCATTTCTTCCTTTCTTCCCTGTTTTCTTTAATTATTCTCCTCCTCCTTTTCTTCCTCCTCCTTGTTTCCTCTCCTAATAGCCTTCACCACCATCACCACCACCACCACCACCACCTAGGCCACATATCACAGGTAGGCCTACAGGAGGGCGAGGCAGGGGCAAGGGGGTGCAGGGGGCAGGGGAGGGCAAGGCTGCTGGGTGGCCTGGAGACAATGCTCGCTGCCAGTTCTCAATAGACCCTTTGTTAATGTGTTTACTTGCTCTTAGGGACGACGATCACGGGGACTTTTGTTGAGGCTGATGGACTGGCCTCCACCTCCCCTTCTCCTGGTGCCCATATAACCCCCCATGCCTCCTCTCGTTTTCTAGAAATGGGCCACATTGTTGGGTGGACTTTGGTATTTTCAGACTGAGTGAGCTAATGTTTTGTTTTTCGTATATGTTTTCTATGGGAAGCATTGTGAGTGACCTTTGTGGCGTTGTTTAAAGAGGGTAAAAAATCTGATTGCAATATCTTCTTAAGGATAAAAACAAATTAATAAATGGATAAAATACACGACCAATTTGTAAGTTTCTTTAAGATGAAAACAAAAAACAAAACAAAACAAAAACAAAATAAGAATAATTTGCAATGGTTTCTTACTATAGTGAAGCTAAAATAAGTAAAGTATAAGAAAATAATAAATTGTACAAGTGTTTTAAAGATAAATGATGATGATAATAATAATAATAATAATAATAATAATAATAATAATAATAATAACAATAAAGAAACAAAGGGTAACGAAGACGTATGAGTCAAAACAAACACTTTAAGACTCATCGTTCAGGGTGGGCGATCCGGATAATTAAACCGGATGATCACGGCGGTTAATGGCCGGCTGGGAACCACAATTATGGGCTGAGGAATGATATAAAGACACACACACACACACACACACACAAGGCGGAGATAATTAAACCGTGAGATCGCAGCGGTTTATAGGGCGATGAGCTGGGCTGTTTTGAGAGGGAGGTAATCAATATAAACCAACACACGGATTTAATTAGACCAGAAGGGAAGAGAACCGCCGCTTGGGAGAGGATGCGATTAATTTAAAGGCCCGAGTAAGAAAATACAGAGCGAAAAGAAATAAAATAACAAAATACGGAACGGAATTTAATGAATAACCGCGGCAAGGATCTCAATGCTTTACTCAGCGAAAGAAAGCAGGAATCAGACCGTGAAACTAAATAATTCACTCGTCACTATATACATAAATTAGTGAGTAGTCAAATTTTTTTTCTGTGTTTTACCGATATTTTTACGCTAACTATTCTTGTGAACTCGCTGACTACATGCCTTCACTCTTCCTGCGGTTCCGATGCACAACACTTTCGACTCTATGCTATCCAGATCAGTTATGCAAGACCTAATCAACATCATCATTCTTTCATCCCTATCACTGGTAAGCTTTGGAACAGTCTTTCTTCGTCTGCACTAAAACTCGCTTCTGAATTGAAAAAGAAAAAAAAAGCGTTGTTGGAATATCTATATCTTCCACTTTTCCGTTTGGGGAGCACCTGTTCTGCGGGCTGTTTTTTTTCTGTCCTTCACTACATCCAACAGTGTACAAACGTATGCCATTAAAAGCATAACTCCCCCTAAAGTCTCCCAGTGGTTTATCCCAAGAGACCCACAAGTCGGCGATACAGTAAACAAACAATTAACATCACCGTCCCTCGTCACGCGTCGGAGCGCCTCGCCGGTCCGTGTGTGGCCGCCGCGACCCTCCCCGGCGATTCGTTATTCGAGCCCACAAATTTCAGGTTTCATTGCCATTCTACAAATTAAGGGATATAGGGAACCGACCATTACCAGGGAGGAGGAGGAGGAGGAGGAGGAGGAGCAGGAGGAGGAGGAGGATGAGGGGTCAGGGTGAGGAAAGAAATGCGCGGAATGAAAAATAACGTGTGTAGGTTGGTCATGAGGTTTAGTATCCGTAATTATTGTGTTTTCTGACTGTGAGCGGCTACCATTACGTGTGTGCGTGTGCGTGTGCGTGTGTGTGTGTGTGTGTGTGTGTGTGTGTGTGTGCGTGTGTGTGTGTGTGTGTGAGGTATGGGTGAGGCCTCTTGAGTGTCATATGGTCAATGTATGTGAGGGTGGAGGAAAGGAGAGAAGGAGGGAGGGAGAGGAAGGGAGGGAAATCATACGGAGGAGTTGAAGCATTGGAGAAGGGAGAGAGGAAGGGGTAGGGTGGATATAAAAGAGGAAGGGAGGGAGAGAATGAAAGGGAGAGTAGGAGCTGGCACATGGGAGGAAGGAGGGAGAAGGGAGACAGGAAGGGAGGTATGTAGGACGAGGAGAGAGAGAAGGTAGAGAGAAGGGAGGGAGGAAGGGAAAGAAAGTATAGACAGGGCAATGAGAGGTAGGTGGGTAGGTAGGTAGAGAGAGAGAGGGAGGAAGGGAGGGAGGAAGGGAAGGAAAGTATAGACAGGGCAATGAGAGGTAGGTAGATAGGAAGGTAAGTAGAGAGAGAGGGAGGAAGGGAGGAAGGAAGGGAAGGAAAGTATAGACAGGGCAATGAGAGGTAGGTAGGTAGTTGGGTAGGTAGGGAGGGAGGAAGGGAGGGAAGGAGGAATGATGGAGGAACGGAGGGAGGCAGGCATGAGGGTGGCCGTGGTCAGTGCCTGTTCAACCATCCATAAATTTTGCTCTCATCCCTCGCCCCCGTGTCGGAAAATAGATATACACAACGCCACAACACCACGGGAAAAAAGAAAGTGAAAAAAATAGGAAAAGGAAATGAAAGTACAATAAAAATATATCATAAGGGTCTTGAAATATTGACTGTGGTGAAATACTGGAATCAAGAACATGGGAAAAAAATAGCAGAGGAAAAGAAAACAGTGGAGAGAAATAAGATAAACTGGGCAAAGGAAATACAGAGTGGATGAGAAATATTGAAATAAATTCGAAAATACAACAACAACAACAACAACATAATAATAATAATAATAATAAAAATAGTAATAAAATGTGCAATAATCTACCTCGTTCTTATTGATTAACTAAACACTATCAATAAAGTCACAAGTAAAAAGAAAGAAAATGGCAAAAATATGAAAACTTAAAAGAAGAATGACTCACAAAATATACCAAGGAAAAAAGGTCAACATTCCTTCATGCTCTTAGTAAAGGGGCTTAACAAAAAAGATAGAAAGAAAGAAAAAAGGAAGGAAAGAAAGAAAAAAGAAAGAAAGAAATAATGAAAGAAAGAAAGAAAGAAGGAAATAAATAAATAAATAAATAAAGAAATAAATAAATAAAGAAATAAAGAAAGAAGGAAAGAAAGAAAGAAAGAAAGAAAGAAGGAAACGAAAGAAACGAAAGGGAAAAAGTACTTAAAAAAAACAGTCAAAGGATAAACCCTAAAACAACACCAAACCGAAAATTAAAACAAGTCAAAAAAAGAAAAAGAAAATAGAAATAACGTTAAGGAAAACACACACACAAAAACAAAACAAAACAAAACAACAATAAAAACGGTCACACGGTCGGTAATCGCAGTCCACCATTTGTCACCGGCTTAAGAGGGGAGACGAGAAAATATTTACCCTGGCATTTCAAGAGGGGAGGGGAACAAGTGTGTCTTTGACCTCCTGCCTCCTACCCCGCCCTTTGAGGTCAACCACAGGCAACAGGCGGGACTTTCGACCTGGCCCAGTAACGTGAGCTTAGGGAAGGGCACGGAAAAGGGAGAGGGTCAGGGGGTAGGAGTGGGAGAAGTGGGATTACGTTGGGTAGGAGAGAAGGGAGAGAAAAGGAGAGGGGCAGAAGAGCATAAAGGGGAAGGGGCAGGGAGAGTTAAGGGGGGAGGGGGTAAAGGGAGGTAGAGTCAGAGGGAAAGGAGGGAACAGGCAAAATGAAAGGGGATGAAATTAGGGAATAAGAGGAAGAGAGGGAGCAGGGGAAGTCTAGGGGAGGGGGTGAGAGGATGCAGGGAAGGGGAAGAGGAAGGGGGCAGGCAGAGTTAAGGGGGGAGGGGGTATAGGGGAGGCAGAGTCAGAGGAAAGGGAGGAACAGGCAAAATGATGGGGATGAAGTTAGGGAATAAAGGGAATGAAGGGTCAGGGGAAGTCTAAGGGAGGGTTAGAGGATGCAGGAAAAGGGAAGAGGAAGGAACAGAGAAAGTTGAGGAGAAGGGGACAAAGGGAGGCACGATTAAGGGAAAGGAAGAGTTAAGGGTGAGGAGGGTAGGAGGAAAGCGGCACGATTAAGGGGAAAAGAAGAGAGTTAAGAGGGAAAGGGTAGGAGCAAAGAGCATAAGGGGAAGGAAAGGGAGAAGGCACAGTTGAAGAGGGAGGGGCTAAAGGGGGAAGGGTGTAAGGGGAGGGAGGGAAGGAGGGAGGGTTAAGGGGAAAGAAGGGAGTTAAGGGTGAGTAAAGAGAGAGGTTGGTAAGAGCATAAGGTGAAGGGAAGGGGGAAGCCAGAGTTAAGGGGGTGGGGTTGAGGGTATGCAGGGTTGAGGGGGGCGTGTGGGAAGGGAAAGGGAGAGGGACAGGGTTACGATTGAGGTGTGGGGGAGGACAAGGATAATATGGGTGTGGGTATGTAGGGTAAGGCAGGGTTAGAAAGGGAGGGACGGGGAAGAATGGAAGGGATTGGGAGAGAAAAGGTGAAGGGAATGGAAGGGAAGAAAAGGGGAAGGGAGGGCTGTAGATTTTCTTCCTCATAATCCCCATTTTATTGGCAGTGTTAGGAAGGGACGTGAGATGGAGTCTGTAGTAGTAGTAGTAGTAGTAATAGTAGTAGTAGTAGTAGTAGTAGTAGTAGTAGTAGTGGCAGTAGTGGTGGCAGTAGTAGTAGTAGTAGGTACCTAGTAGTAGTAGTAGTAGTAGTAGTAGTAGTAGTAGTAGTAGTAGTAGTAGTAGTAGTAGTAGTAGCAGTAGTAGTAAAGTCGTAATAGTAGTAGGAGGAGTAGAAAGAGGAGAAGGAGTGACAGGAGGGAGTAATTCTGGGGGTTGCATAAGTTTATAAATTGTGTAAAAACTAGAAAAAAAATCTAAACACTCACTCTGGAAACACTGAAATCTAACTCAACTTTCCTCGCATAAGCTCAAGGGCCCAATGTAACGGAAATGAGCACTGAGGCCACGAGCAACTTTATCATATGCCCCCAACTTTGCCTGCTCGACCCTCTTTCAATATGCCTCAGTCACTCCTCTAAAGCTGCCATAGAGAATGAAATGACACACGTTTTCCTCCGCGGTTCACCACAGACTTGGCTATTCAAATGACCCTCTAAGATATACTATAGCACTGACTATGTATGAAGCCTATAAGTAAATGGCAAAAATACAAATAAATACAAACAAAGACACTAACCGAAGGAAAATGTGTGTGAGGGTTGAGTCTTTCCTCGTTGTCAAAATCAGAACGAAGACATCAGCTCAATAAGTAAAGGTAGACGAGTGAATATTGAGACACTTGAATCTAACAAAGTGAAGAGTAAATTATTCGTCCTTAATACCAAATGAGACTGAAATATGACTGCACTGGAATACAACAAAGATGAGGAAAGTAAAGTAAGTACCTAAAAGACGTGACAAGAAGGAAGGTGTAGCTATAAGTGTTATGAAAGTGACTGGACAAAACACTGCACTGGAATACTACAAAGATGAGGAAAGTAAAGTAAGTACCTAAAAGACGTGACAAAAGGAAAGTGTAGCTATAAGAGTAATGAAAGTGACTGGGCAAAACACACTGCACTGGGATACTACAAAGATGAGGAAAGGAAAGTAAGTACCTAAAAGACGCGACAAGAAGGAAGGTGTAGCTATAAGAGTAATGAAAGGGACAGGACAAAACACACTGCACTGGGATACTGTACAAAATAACATAAGAAAATGAGGAAAAGAAGCGACAAAAAAGAGGTAAGAAGGTGGAATGAAACTAAAAGAACAAAACACTCTGAACGAAACAGTGAAAAAATATATATACCTTTCCCTTCCTTATCATTCTGTCCCTTCAACTCTCCCTTTCCTCTCCCTTCTCTGTTTTCTCCTTCCACACCTCCCTTTCCTAACCCACTCTTGGAACCACACACACACACACACACACACACACACACACACACTAAAGTTGCTTATAGAGGTGAGTGAGGGAAACGAAATGATAGCCCTCCTCTTTCCTTCCCTTCCCCTCATCTTCCCGTTGCCCTTCCTTCCCTTCCCCACTCCACCCTCCCCAGTCTTAGATAAACACGATAAAATAAGGAACAAGGTGAAAGAGACACTAAACAGCTCTCCCCTTCCTTCCCTTGCACCTTTCCACTGCCCCTTTTTCTCTCCCTTCCCTTCCCCTCATCTTCCGTGCTGCCCTTCCTTCCCTTCCCCACGCCACCCTCCCCAGTCTTAAATAAACACAATAAAATAAAGAACAAGGTGAAAGAGACACTAAACAGCTCTCCCCTTCCTTCCCTCTCACCTTTTTACTGGCCATTTTTTCCCTCCCTCTCCTTCCCTGACCCCATCTTTCTACACAGTGATACCAACGCCCACACCCACACCCACAGAAAGAATGAAGTGAGGGAGATAAGGTAAGGCTCTCCCTTCCTTTCTCTTCCAACAACAACAACAACAAAAATAAAATAAAGTTAAAGAGAGGGAGGAAAGCCACAGCCTCCCCCCTCTCCCCTTTTCTTCCCTTTCTTTTCTTTCATCTTTTCCCTGGTTTTCCCTTCCCCTTTTTCTTCCCTCTCTTTTCTTTCACCTTTTCCCTGGTTTTCCCTCCCCCTTTTTCTTCCCTCTTTCCTTTCACCTTTTCCCTGGTTTTCCCTTTCCCTTTTTCTTCTCTTTCTTTCATTTCACCTTTTCCCTGTTTTTTCCTCCCCCTTTTCTTCCCTTCCCACATTCTGAAACATCCACAAGAAAATCGAATAAGAAAGTGAGGGAGAAAATGTACAGTCCCCCCTTTTCATTTTCTTTTCTTTCCTTCCCTTCCTCTTTCCTGGCCACACTCCTACACAACCAAGAGAAAATTCGAAGGACAAAGGAAAAGAAACACAGACCTCCTTCCTTTTTCTTTCCCTTCCCTTTTCTGTTTCCCTCCCTTCTCCCTTTCCCTGGTCTTTTCTCCCGTGATCCGAAACAGTTTTTTTTCAGTTTCTCTTTCTGTTATTCTCCCTTCTCCCTTTCCCTTCTCCCCTCTTCCACACTTTGAAACAAACACATGAAAACAAAGACCAAGTGAAATAAGATGTCATCAGCCACTTTATTTAACTTTCTTTCTCCCTTTACCTTACCTCAGCCTTTTCCTTTCTTTCCCTTCCATTCCCTTTCCTTCCCTTCCCTTTCCTTTCCTTTCTATCCATTCCCTTCTCCCTTCCCTTTCTTTTCCTTTCCATCCATTCCCTTTCCTTCCCTTCCCTTCTCCCTTTTCCCTTCCCTTCCCTTTCCTTCTTTCCCAACACCTCTCTGTTACTTTCCCTTCTCCCCTCTTTCCTACACATCGAGACAAATGCAAGAAAATAAAGACTAAAATGAAATAAAAAGTGAACAGTCCTTCCTTTCCCTTTCTCCTTTTACCCCACCACAGCCTTTCCCTTTCTCTCCTTTCCCTTCCCTTCCCCATCTCCCTCCCTCCCTGCCCCCCCCGTCCCCGTGTCTCAAGCCCTATCAGAAACAATATTTATAGGCATATTTATCACCCTCGCCTCTATAAACTTCCCCTGCCGCCCCACACTGATTAACCTACATCCCCCCTGCCCCCCCCACCGCCGCCATAAATGAAATAAATGAATGGAATATGATAAATGGATAGATGAAGTAAATAAACAAAAAGTAAAGATGAAGGAAGTAGAAGAGAGTAACTAGTCTATATACTTCTACTTATTATATCAATAGTAAAAACAAAGTAACAAATCACCTTTCTTCTTTTTCCTTTTCTTTTTCTTTTCCTTTTTCTTTTTCTTTTTCTTCTTCTTTTTCTTCTTCTTCTCCTTTTTTATTCTTCTTCTTCTTACTACTACTACTACTACTATTACAACTACTACTACTGCTACTACTACTACTACTACTACTAAATGGAAGAAGTTACCTAATGGAAAAAAATCGGGATATCTACATAACGTTATACTTAACTCTACTCAACTAACACTTAACTTATAATTAACCACGTATAAGAAAAAAAGAGAAATATACTTACACGAGTGGAATGACCGATTTTTTCCCCATTATTTTGATTTACTGACTGAATGAAAAGACTCTGTGAAAATATTATATCGTTATTGTTTCTTTTTTCTCATCCTTCTGCGGACAAGAAAAATAAAATATGTATGCAGGTGATATAAATTGTGTTAACTCCTTTTTGTAAACTACTCCCATGCGATTTAATATATTTACATTTACTTTGTGTGTGTGTGTGTGTGTGAGAGAGAGAGAGAGAGAGAAACGAGAAAAACCGAGAGAAAACGAATGAGAAACAGAAACGAAAGAAACAGACAGACAGACAAACAGACAAAGTAGAGTTGAGACAAAGCAGGGCCAGGTTTGAGTCGAGACAGAGGAGGAGACCAAGAACAAGGAGGAGGAGGAGGAGGAGGAGGAGGAGGAGGCACGCAGAATGACCGTAGCCGACCAAGTCTTAAGAGGACCTGTGGGACGCATTAAGAAGCTCATTTGATGCAGTAATACCACTGAGGGGGGGGGGGGGTCAAAGAGGGGATGAATGGGGGAAGAGGGGTCAAGAGAGGTGAGGGGGTGATGAGAGGGTAGAAGGTAAGGGAGTAAGGGAGGGTAGAGGGCGAGGAGGTGAAGGGAGGGGAGAGGGAGGAGGGAGTGAAGGGAGGGAGGGGGTTGAAGGGAGAGAAGGCGAGGGAGTGAAAGGGAGAGGGAACAAGGGGTGAAGGGGGAGGGGAGAGGGGATTAAGGGGTAAGGGAGGAGAAGGGGTGAAGGAGGGGAGAGCAGGTAAGGAATCGGGAGGTGAAGGAAGGGGAGAAGAGAAGGAGAATGAGGAGAGGAAAAGGCATGTGAAGGAAAAGGGAAGGAAGAAGGGAAGTAAGGGAAAGAAGGAGGGAAAGGAAAGAGAAGAGATGGGATGGGAAAGGAAGGTTCAAAGGAAGATAGGAAGGAAGGAAAAGAAGAAGGGAAAGGAAAGAAAAGAGATGGGGTGTGAAAGGAATGTTCAAAGGAAGATAGGAAGGAAGGGAAAAGGGGGGGGGGGAGAAAATGGGGTAAGGAAGAAAAGAAAGAAGGGATGGAAGGAAGGGAAGGAGGAAAAAAGGAAAGGAAGGGAAGGGGGAAATTAGGTTCAGAGAAGAAACCAGAGGGAAAGGAGGAAGGGAAGGAAATGATGGAGAAAGAGAAGAAAGGTGAGGGGTAGAGAGAGGCAAATGGAGGAAGAAAAGGGTGAGAAGGAAGGCAGGGAAAGGGAAGAGGGAAAAAATTGGATAAGGAAGGAGAGAAGGGAGAGAAGGGAGGCAAAGGTAAGGAGGAATGTATGAGCTTTGGTTTGTGGTGAGGAAGATTAAGGATGAAGGTAAATAGGGGAGAGAGGGAGGGAAGGAGAGGAATGATAAAGAAGAAAAATATAAATAATCTATAAAGCAGAAATAAAAAAATAATCAAAATATTTTCAAGACACGCAAAACAAAGAAAAAAATCCCCTATTTACACACACAACAAGACAAACACCTAAAGAAGCCAATAAATGAACAAATATACGTAAAACAGTAACCATTCAACACTAAAACAAGCAATAAAACAACCTCTAAAACTACATTCAAATAAAACACAAACACAAAACCAAACAGAATACAGCAACAAAGCGACATTCTTAACCAATCAGCCGCGAAGATAAGCCCCACCACTTCCCAGCCTCACAAAACACGCCATTGGTCCCCGATGGATAAGCCCCGCCCCCTTGCTCTCCGCTCATGCATGTGATTGGCCATTGCCTGGGAACAAAGGCCTGTGATTAGGGGGCGCCAGCTGGAAGGGGAGGAGCTTATCCGCCGAGTTAATCTGAACGGACTATGCAGCTCAAGATATATGGATGCTGTTGTTTGTTTTAGTGGCTCGGAAGTCGCCCTTATGGTGTTTTGTTTATTGTATGTTATTAAGGTTTTCAGATACAGAGAAACAGTTATTTATATGCAATACGTTCACACCTCCTCCACAGATACATAAGGAGGATGAGGATGTGAAAGAAAGAAAGAAAGAAAGAAAGAAAGAAAGAAAGAAGAAGAAGAAGAAAGGAAAATGGAGAAGAAGAAAGGAAGAAGGAAGAAAAGAAACTAGAAAACGATGGGAAAAAGGAATGAAAATTAGACACACACACACACACACACACACACACACACACACACACACACACACACACACACACACACACACACACACACACACACACACACACACACACACACACTGTTAGAAACTCGTTCCCTTCCTTTTTTCTTGTCCTTTCTTCTTTCATCTTCCTTTCTACCAAAAATATACAACAACAATTCAACAACACACAACAACAACAACAACAACAATTCACTCATTTACACACAAACGGAACACACATACACTCACATCTCATCACCCCTTCCTCCCTCTCTCTTCCTCTCTTTCTTGTCTTTTTTTTTTTCTTTTTTTTTTCTTTCTCCTCCTCTTCATCTCCTCCATGACACGACACAGAGACACGGGACACTTTCTGATAACGAACTCTTCTCTTTCATTCCTCTCTTCGCATCCTCTCTTTCCTTCTCCTATGGTTGTTTTCCTGCGTTTTCTCTTCTTTTTCTCTTCCTAGGGGGTCGTATCATAAGACATTTCGTCGCCCAAGAAAACATATTTGACAAGGCTTTCGTAGGAGTTGTGGGCATATTTAGGAGTAGTTTTATGACCCTGGTGGTAGTCTGACCCTTCTTCTGTACCGTGAACCTGAAGAAACGCTCATTAGAACCCGACTGACCCTCTCTTTGACCTTTAGAAATTGCTGATGTGAGAAGGCAAAGTGTCTTATAATACCAAGCAGAGGTACTGGGGCCGTATTACTGAACATTTCGTCGCCCAAGTTCACATATTTGACAAGGCTTTCGTAGGAGTTTGTGGCATTTCCAGAAGTAGTTTTATGACCCTGGTGGTAGTCTGACCCTTCTTCTGTACCGTGAACCTGAAGAAACGCTCATTAAAACCCGACTGACCCCCTCTTTGACCTTTAGAAATAGTTGATGTGACAAGCGAATGTGTCTGATAGTACCGACCCGTTCTCTCACTTCAACACAAAACAGAAGAAGAATCACCTTGCTGTCAACACGGTACATTAACAAACTCTACTTTTCTTTGTTCTTCCTTCCTTTCTTTCGTCCTCGTGTGGTCTCTTTCCTGTGTTTTCTCTTCGATTTTCTCGTCCGGGACACAAAACAGAATCACCATATTGTCAAACGCGAGACGATAATGAACTTTTCTATTCCTTTCTTCCTTCCTTCCTTTCTTTCTTTCCTCCTCGTATGGTCTCTTGCCTGTGTTTTCTCTTCGTCTTTCTCCTCCTCTCCTTGCCAAGAACACAAAACAAAGATCACCATACTGCCACGCGCAACACTATGACGAATTCTTCCTCCCTTCCTTTCTTTCTCGCTATCCCTTCTTTCCTGTCTTTTTCCTTCTATAATCTCTCCTCTGTTTTCGTCTTCCTCCTTCCTCCTCTCACCACAACAGCAAACAGAGGAGGATCACTGCCACACCCGCGATAACAAGGCGTCGTGTTATCTCGTACTGGCTTATCCTTATCTCCGTCCCTCGGCATCCACTGTTTACCATTCTAGTGCCTCAGGAATGGAGCAAGTTCACCCGACTCCTGTGATGTCCCTCTGCCCTCTTCCGCCTCTCCTGTTTCCTCTCCTCCTGCCTCTGCTCCTTCCTCCTTCTTCCCTGGGGTCCACTGTGAGGCCGGATCTGCACAGGGCGAGGAAAGGAATCTCACTTAAGGAGGGAAATATTGGCGAGGGTTGAAGGAAAGTTTGTCCGGAGGTGGTTACTTAGTGCGTGTGGGGGAGGTAGGGGGATGGGGTGGGTGGGGGTGGGGGGTGAGGGTTATGTGTGTGTGTGTGTGTGTGTGTGTGTGTGTGTGTGTGTGTGTGTTGGGTTGGTAACTTGATCAGCGCCAATGTCACTACCAATATACGTAACCTCTCTCTCTCTCTCTCTCTCTCTCTCTCTCTCTCACAAAGATTACAGAAGCATATTAAAAAAAGAAGAGATGACAACTACAGCAACAAAGACTATTGCCACTAACAACAACAACAACTAGAACAAGAACAAGAACAAGAACAACAACAACAACAACAACAACAACAAATAAAACACTGTCGAATGCTCACAACATCCTTAAAAATGTCTGACAGTAACCAAACTATTTTCCAAACTTATTATTGTTATACTATCAAGACTATTATTACTATTTTTACTATCATTATTAATATTATCACCATCCTCATACATCATCACCTTTATCATCGTCACTACCCTCATCATCATTACCATCACCATCACCAGCCTCATAACTATTATAATATTTTGTTTTGAGAAAGGAAGAGAAAACGGAAACTGATTTACCTGTATTTTTTTTCGCCTCTATTCATATCCTGACAGGTATAGACTAGACAACCCGTGTGTGTGTGTGTGTGTGTGTGTGTGTGTGTGTGTGTGTGTGTGTGTGTGTGTGTGTGTATGTGTGTGTGTTTAATTAGACAAGAGACGGGGGAGTGTGTGTGACGGGAAGGGAAGGTTGGTCGACGCCCCCCGCTGAGTCTCTTTTGTTGGGGGAAGAAAACCTGTGTTCTCTCTCTCTCTCTCTCTCTCTCTCTCTCTCTCTCTCTCTCTCTCTCTCTCTCTCGGCGGTAAGTGGGGGGAGGGGGTGAGCAGGAGGGGGAGGAAGGGGAAGAGGACGAGGGGAGGAGGAGGAAGAGCGTGAAGAGGAGGAGGAGGAGGTAGAGATGAAGGAAGAATAGTAGGGAGGAGAAGAAAGAGGGAGAAGTTGGGGGAGAAGGAAGAAGAGGACATGGAAGAGGGGAGGAAGGAGGAGGAGGAGGAGGAGAGGAAGGAGAGGAGGGGACAGTGTAGGGTAGACCATCGAAAAAAGAATAAAAAAGAATGGAAAAGCGAGGAAGGCGAAGAAATGAGGGAGAGGGAAAGCGTAATGAAGGGGAGTGAGGCGAGGGACAAACAAGAGAGAGAGAGAGAGAGAGAGAGAGAGAGAGAGAGAGAGAGAGAGAGAGAGAGAGAGAGAGAGAGAGAGAGAGAGAGAGAGAGAGAGAGGAGGAACGGAAAGGACAGAAAAAAATATATAAAAAAATAGAAGGGGGAAATAAAATGAAAGGGAGGCGGAGGAGGAGGGGGAGGAATAAGAGGACGAGGAAAGGAAAAGAAAAAAATAAGTAAGAGGAGGAACGGAAAGGACAGAAAAAAATATATAAAAAAATAGAAGGGGGAAATAAAATGAAAGGGAAGCGGAGGAGGAGGAGGAGGAGGAGGAGGAGGAGGCGAGGTTTTAGAATATTAGGTGAAAAAACTTTGCCTTTTCTTGCAAGTGTTGACGAAACCTGACCGGGAATGACTTTTGACGCGACACTCAGGTAAACAAATGAAGGAAGGAGGAGGAGGAGGAGGAGGAGGAGGAAGAGGAAGAGGAGGAGGAGGAGGAGGAGGAGGAAACATAAACATTGAAAAAACAGATAAAGGAAAGCCAAATGATTATGACAAGGAGGGGAAAAGTACAAGGAAAACAACAACAACAACAGAAGGAGGAGGAGGAGCAGGAGGAGGAGGAGGAGGAGGAGGAAGAGTAAACATAAACATTGAAAAAAAAATAAACGAAAGCCAAATGGATTATAATGAGGAGGGGAAAAAGTACAATGAAAACAACAACAACAACAACAACAACAACAGAAGGAGGAGTAGGAGGAGGAGGAAGAGGAGGAGGAGGAGGAGGAAAACAGACCCCCCCCCCCCCCAGCAGAAGAAGAGAGCGAAGAAGATGAAAACAAACAGGAAGAGGAAGCACGCGCATAAGAGGATGAAGAAGAGGAGGAGGAGGAAGATAAGGAGGTGCTGATCAACGAATTAAAAGGAAAATGAACGAAATGAAGTGAAATTGAACGAAGAAAAAAGAGAAGTGATTTGTTATGTAGCGTCTCTTATAGTTTGTCCTTCAGCAATGTTTTTCCTCTCTCTCTCTTGTTCCTCTTCTTCTTTTTTGCTGTTTTTGTTTAATCTCTCGTTCAGTTTAGGCATTTTTTTTATTTCCCTTTTTTATGCTTGAATTGTTGGCTCGTTTTTCGATTTTTTTTTCTCTCAAGTTATTTATTTTTTTTACTCAGCCTTTTTGTCCTCTTTTAGATCTTGTTTTGTTTTCTTTTTTCCACTTCCTTGTTTTATTTTCCTTTTTTATGCTTGATTTGTTGACTCGTTTTTCGATTTTTTTTCTCTCAAGTTATTTTTTTTTACTCAGCCTTTTTTTTTTGTCCTCTTTAGATCTTGTTCTTTTGTTTTCTTATTTTCTCTTCCGTTCTCGTTTTTTTTTGTTTATTCCACGGTTGTTTTATTCACCTTGTTTTCACGTTTTCCGTCTCTTACATCCCTGCTTCTTTTCGTGAACCTTCCTGTTGTTTTTATCTTTTTTTATCCTTATTTTGTTTCTTGATTTCGCAGTTTGTTTTGTTTTCTTATTTTCTCTTCCGTTCTCGTTTTCATTATTTTTCTTAGTTTATTCCACGGTTGTTTTATTCACCTTGTTTTCACGTTTTCTGTCTCTTATATCCCTTCTTCTTTTCTTGAACCTTCCTGTTGTTTTTATCTTGTTTTATTTATCCTTATCTTGTATCTTGATTTCACAGTTTACATCTTCTTTATCTTCTATGATGCTAGTTTAATATTTTTTTTTCACACTCAACATAACTTTTTTTTGTTCAATGTTTGTTCCGTTTTCATCTCGCCATTTTTCTTTTGTTTCTCCATTGTTTGTTCCGTTTTCATCTCGTCATTTTTTCTTTTGTTTCTCCATTGTTTGTTCCGTTTTCATCTCGCCATTTTTTCTTTTGTTTCTCCATTGTTTGTTCCGTTTTCATCTCGCCATTTTTTCTTTTGTTTCTCCATTGTTTGTTCCGTTTTCATCTCGCCATTTTTTCTTTTGTTTCTCCATTTCCCAGTTCTATATTTGCTGTAATTTCCGGGATGATTACGTATTTTTCTTCCCGCTCTTTTATTTTTATAGTTTAACGTTTGTTCTGTTCATGTCAACGTTGCCAGATTGTCTCACTCAGCCTCTTATATTTACCGACTTCCGATCCAAAAACTGTCTCGTGGACCCCAATAAGGAGATTCACTTATAATTATCGTTAAAACAGTTAATTCCTGATGTTTCTTGTCAATAGTTAGGCGTCAGAAAGCGGTAAATACTTTGCTCTTGAGTACGATGATCAGGCAACGGTGGTTCATATCTTGTTATTTTTCCTATTTTGTTAATGTCTTTTATTTTCCCAACTTTGATGATTATTCTTTGTTCTCCAGTTTATATTTTCTGTTGTTTCCATCATGATTGTTTTACTTTTTTCCCCTCTCTCCTCTGCCTCCCATTCAATCCTTCATTTTTTTTTGTTTGTTCCATTAACATCTTTTTTATTTTTCCCTTTTTACGAATCTCAGTTTATATTTTCTTTTTCTTTCCATCATGATTGTTATACTTTTTTTCCCCTCTCTCCTCTGCCTCCTATTCAATTCTTCATGTTTTTTTACGTTTGTTCCATTAACATCTTTTTATTTTTCCCTTTTTACGAGTCTCAGTTTATATTTTCTACCTTTGTTTCTTGTTGCCTATTCGCTAACATCTAAATTTTCTGTCTCTCCCTTCTATTCTTCACTATCTAATCTTTCTGTTCCTTTCAATTATTTTTTTTACTTTTGTTCTATTTCCTTTCATTTTTCCCTTTTTACGAATCTCAGTTTAAATTTTCTACCTTTGTTTCTTGGTTACCTATTCGTTAACACCTAAATTTTGTGTCTCTCCCTTCCATTCTTCACTATCTAATCTTTCTGTTCTTTTCAGTTATTTTTTTTTTACTTTTGTTCTACTTCCTTTCATTTTTCCCTTTTTACGAATCTCAGTTTAAATTTTCTACCTTTGTTTCTTGGTTGCCTATTCGTTAACACCTAAATTTTGTGTCTCTCCCTTCTATTCTTCACTATCTACTCTTTCTGTTCCTTTCAATTATTTTTTTTTTTACTTTTGTTCTATTTCCTTTTATTTTTCCCTTTTTACGAATCTCAATTTAAATTTTCTACCTTTGTTTCTTGGTTGTCTATTTATTAACACCTAAATTTTGTGTCTCTCCCTTCTATTCTTCACTATCTAATCTTTCTGTTCTTTTCAATTATTTTTTTTAGCTTTTGTTCTACTTCCTTTTATTTTTCCCTTTTTACGAATCTCAGTTTAAATTTTCTACCTTTGTTTCTTGGTTGCCTATTCGTTAACACCTAAATTTTGTGTCTCTCCCTTCCATTCTTCACTATCTAATCTTTCCGTTCTTTTCAGCTATTTTTTTTTACTTTTGTTCTACTTCCTTTCATTTTTCCCTTTTTACGAATCTCAGTTTATATTTTCTACCTTTGTTTCTTGGTTGCCTATTTATTAACACCTAAATTTTGTGTCTCTCCCTTCTATTCTTCACTATCTAATCTTTCCGTTCTGTTTATACCTTGTTAGTCTTTTCCTTTTTCCTGTCTCTCCGATGCTCGATTCTCTCAGTTTTGCTTGTCCCTTTTATCCTCTGTCCGCGAGTTTTCAATAATCTAATTCATTTCATATTCTTTCATGTTTTTTTTTTTACCAGGCCGTGTTACTTTTGTTTATTACGCCATCGAGTTATGTTGTTTTGTCACGTATTTTTCTCCCTTGCATGTTTTTATTTTTATTTTTCTGTATTTTTGTTGACAAGGGAAAGATAAGATGCTGAGCGAGAGACTTAACATTCTTTTGTATTTATTTATTTATTTAGTTTTTAGTTTTTTTTTTACTTTCTCCTCCTTTTTCTCTCCTCCTTCCTCTTTCTCTTCCTCTTCTTCCTCCTCCTTTTCCACCACCATCATCACTTCGTACCTTCATCATCACCAACCAGAATGACGGTGCAGTTTCATCACCATCATCACAACCTCATCACCATAACTATCACCTCCTCCTCCTCCTCCTCCTCCTCCTCATTTCAATCATTTCAAAGTGTTGACTGAGTGTTTTTCTTCTTCGTTTGTTTTTATATATTTATTTTCCATTTTTTCTTTTCTACTTAATTTATCATCATTTTCTTTACCCTTGTCCTTGAGCGTGTCACTTCCTGCTTCCTGCTTCCTGGTTTTGTTTTAATATTTTCATGGGGAGCTTTTCACTTATTTTGCTGCTATTTTATTATTTTGTACTTGAGTGTGTCCTCCTGCTATGTTTCTGCTGTTTTCTCTCTCATTTTATACTTCTATCTTAGTTATTTTTTTATTATTGTATTCGAGTATGTCTACGGGCTATTTTTTGCGATCTTTATTTTTATTTTATCCTTCCACCGTAGTTATTATTTTATTATTATGTACTTGAGTGTTCCTGCTGCTATGTTTCTGCTGTTTTCTCTCTCATTTTATACTTCTACCTCAGTTATTGTTTTATTATTGTATTCGAGTATGTCTACGGGGCTTTGTTTCTCCTGTTTTTACTTTTATTTTATCCTTCTACCGTAGTTATTATCTTATTATTTTGTACTTGAGTGTCTTTATGCTTTATTGCGGCTGCTATTTGCTTTATTTTTTATTGCCCCAAAAAGAAGCGACTGACATTATTTACAAAGGATCGTTGCAATACTTTTTTTTTTTACCTTTTCCCTGTTATCAGAAGAAAAAAACCTCTGCATAATAATCAAATATACTACACACCACACATTATTGTATTCGAGTGTGTCTACGGGCTTTTTTTTCTGCTACTCCTATTTTTATTTTATCCTTCCACCGTAATCACTATTTTATCATTTTATACTGGACTCTTTTTACTTTTTTTTTCTGCTGTCATTTGCTTTATTTTAATTGTCCCCCAAAAAGCGAAAGACAATATTTAGGATCGTTGCAATACGTTTTTTTTTACCTTTTTCTTGTTATCAGAAGAAAAAAAAAAAAAAAACCCCTCTCCATAATAGTCACATATACTGCGCACCACAAATTCGTTAACACAAATAATTTAGTATTGGTTTCACTATAATTTAAAAGACAGAATTTCATTTTGACATTACGTATCCATCAACATCATTATTTTCTATTATCACTATCACCATTTTTGTTTTGTTCTTGAGTGTGTCTATCTACTTTCTGCTATTATTGTTTCATTAATACTAAGAAGGGCTTCATTTTCTTCTATCATTGATACGCTCGGTGGAAATACGCATTTTTTGTTTTTCTGTTTTTCAGCTATTTTTGTTTCCTCTTTTTCTGTCCTTGAGCAACCTTCTTATTATTGTCCTTATAACATTCTGACTCTTTTGGAATTGTTTCACTGCATACTTTTTGTAGGAGCAGCGCCTTTGTTTTTTTTGTATCCTCTCTTTCTTGTCTTCAGATGCCTCCTTTGCTGTATATAAAAAGAAAAAAAAAACTTCAATACTCAGACGCAGAGGAGCTCAGCGCCATAAATAAGCGAGTAAAGAGGAAGTAATATTGCCGAGCCGTGGGTGTGCGATACTCAATTAGCTTTACAGTAATGTTTGAGAGAGTGTTCATTTGGAGGCTTGGGGCTCATAAATATTGGGAAGCAAGAAACAGCAACTCAGTATCCAAAATGTTTTCCTGAAGCAAGACTGAAAATGAAAAGAGAAAAAGATGAATGCAGAGTTATCATTATTATCATTATTATTATTATTATTATTATTATTATTATTATTATTATTATTATTATTATTATTATTATTATTATTATTATTATTATTATTATTATTATTATAAGAGGTGAAACAGGTAGAGAGTGAAGAGTACCTGTTCAGCAGCTCCCAAAACACCTGAGACACCGAGAGAGAGGAAATGAAAGTGAAAGCGATGAGAGAGAAAAAAAAAAGAATAAGACAAATAATGAAAATGAATGTACTTTGACTTTTCTTTATAAATTTCTCTTACTTTCTTAAACAATACAAACTTAACTGAGCCTTTTTCCTCGCATTAACATCATCAGTAACAGCAATTTCTGACGCGAGTATATAATTGACAAGGATAACATTAATAATTCACCTCAGTCGCAAAAGAAGAGAAGAAAAAAGAAAACCAGAAATTACATCAGTTATACATTAATTTTTACCGCAAGACGAACTAATTGGAGAGAGAGAGAGAGAGAGAGAGAGAGAGAGAGAGAGAGAGAGAGAGAGAGAGAGAGAGAGAGAGAGAGAGAGAGAGAGAGAGAGAGAGAGAGAGAGAGAGAGAGAGAAAGCATCCCGCCGAGAGAGTAATAACCAATAATTCCCGTTTTCTATAACCTTGCAGGACGTAAATTTATTAGAGAAAATGGGGTTAAGTTTGCAGGGTGAAAGTTGGGTGTTTGTTCGGTGCCAGAGGAGGAGGAGGAGGAGGAGGAGGAGGATGAAGGAGTGGAAAGAAAGGGACGAGGATAAGGGAAGTAGAGAGGAAGAAGGGAGGATTAAAATGGAGGAATGGGAGAAGATAGGGGTCGAAGGGAATGGGAGAAGGATGATAAAGAAAGAAAGGGTGAGAAGGGATGGAGAGGTTGAAGGGGAATAAGGAAAGGGAAGCGGGTAGTGAATGAAGGGATGGGAAGAAGGGAGGGAAAGAAGAGAGAAGACGAAGGGAGAGAAGAGGTGAAGGGAAAGAAGGGGAAGAAGAAGGAAGTTAAGAGGCGAAGAGAGGAAAGAGAAAAAAAATAGAAGATGAAGGGAAAGAAGAGGTGAAAGGAAGGAAGGGGAAGAAGTGAAGGAAGTTAAGAGGCGAAGAGAGGAAAAGGAAAAAAAGAGGACAGAAGATGAAAGGAAGGAAGAGGTGAAGGGAAGGAAGGGGATGAAGTGAAGGAAGTTAAGAGGCGAAGAGAGGAAAGGGAAAGAAAGAGGATGGAAGATGAAGGGAAGGAAGAGGTGAAGGGAAGGAAGGGGAAGAAGTGCAGGAAGGTAAGAGGGGAAGAGAGGAAAGGGAAAGAAAGAGGATGGAAGATGAAGGGAAGGAAGAGGTGAAGGGAAGGAAGGGGAAGAAGTGCAGGAAGGTAAGAGGGGAAGAGAAGAAAGGGAAAGAAAGAGGATGGAAGATGAAGGGAAGGAAGAGGTGAAGGGAAGGAAGGGGAAGAAGTGAAGGAAGGTAAGAGGCGAAGAGAGGAAAGGGAAAAAAGAATAGAAGATGAAGGGAAAGAAGAGGTGAAGGGAAGGAAGGGGAAGAAGTAAAAGAAGATAAGAAGGGAAGAGAAGAAAGGGGAAGAGGTGGCTATTATAGAAACACCACCACCACCACCACCACCATCAACACCACCACCACTACCACCACCACCATCATCACCACCACCACTACCACCACCACCATCACCACCACCAACAACACTATTAGTCCTTCCACTCTCACACTACAAAACAACAGACACTACCACCACCACCACCACCACCTCACCACCACCACCATCACGTCCATTATCAGTTCGTTCCCTTCCTGTTAAGTGCAAAACATCACCACCGGAACCACCACCACCACCACCACCACTACCACAACGCCATAACCAAATTTAATCACCACTTCAGATACATAACACACCACCACCATACTATCCCTCACTCATCACCACCACAACACAACATCACATACTTTTGAGCCATGTCATCACCACCACTTGAACAGTCAACTTCACTACCACAACATCACACCATCACCAACATCACCACTAGAGAAAAGAATCACCTAAAAACACGAGCCACACACATAACCTCATCACCTATTTTCATCATCACCTCCTACATTACATCACACACCATCACAACATCACCACTCTTCTCACCATCATCACCACCAGACCTAAACCAACACAAGAACACACACACACACACACACACACACAGTCACAACATCACCACCACCATCACCACAACACGACACTCTCACCATCACCTCCACATCATCACTGCCGCCTTCACCACCATCACCACAGTAAGGTCAGCGAGAAAATTGCTTGGTGAGGTCGTGGTGTCAATATTTGTCGAGTTAAATTAAGTTGGTGATGCCTTATACTTTGGGCGGGGAAAGAGAGCGTGGGAAAGGGAGCGAAAAAAAAGAAAACGGGAAGAAAAAGAAGAAAAAAAGGGAAGGAGGGGAGTGAAGAGAGAATGGGAAAGGAAGAAAAAAAAGTAAACGGGAAGAAAAAAAGACAGAAAATGCAAGAAAATTGAAGAAAGAAGGGTGAGAAAAGGGAAGAGAAGGGAGGTAGGAGAATGCGGGAAAGGAATAAAAAAGAAAATAGGCATGAAAGAGAAAGGGAGAGAATAGGGGAAAGGAGATAATTAAGGAAGGAAAAAGACAGGGTTTCCTTCTTTCCCCCCCAAAAAAAATAAGGGAAAGGAAATAGGAAAATAGAATAAGAGAAAAGACAAAAAAACAAAACAAGAAAACAAAGAAATGGAAAGAACAAATGAATGCAAAAAGGAAAATAAAACAAGAAAACAAAGAAAGGGAAAGAAAAAATGACTGCAAAAAGGAAAACAACAACAAGAAAACAAAGGGAAAGAAAAATGAGTGCAAAAAGGAAAAAAAAACAAGAAAACAAAGAAAGATAAAGAAAATGAGTGCAAAAAGGAAAAAAAACAAGAAAACAAAGAAAGATAAAGAAAAATGAGTGCAAAAAGGGAAAAAAACAAGAAAACAAAGACAGATAAAGGAAAATGAGTGCAAAAAGGGAAAAAACAAGAAAACAAAGAAAGATAAAGAAAAATGAGTGCAAAAAGGGAAAAAACAAGAAAACAAAGAAAGATAAAGAAAATGAGTGCAAAAAGGGAAAAAACAAGAAAACAAAGAAAGATAAAGAAAAATGAGTGCAAAAAGGGAAAAAACAAGAAAACAAAGAAAGATAGAGAAAAATGAGTGCAAAAAGGGAAAAAACAAGAAAACAAAGAAAGATAGAGAAAAATGAGTGCAAAAAGGGAAAAAACAAGAAAACAAAGAAAGATAAAGAAAAATGAGTGCAAAAAGGGAAAAAACAAGAAAAAGAAAGATAAAGAAAAATGAGTGAAAAAAACAAGAAAACAAAGAAAGATAAAGAAAAACCTCTCCCACCTAAAACAAACATCAGGATAAAGAAAAAAAAATATGAGGCAACGAGACAAGGGGAAAAAAGTCAATTGGAGGGAAAAGTCAGATAAAAGCGAAGGAAAAAAAAAAAAGAGATTCTACCTAATAAAATAAATCACGTCTTTTGATAATTGACAAGACAAATATTCGTTCACCTCTCATATTTCTCCTTTTCCTTAATTATGAATGCCGGCAGGGGAGCACCAAGACGCCTCCCTCACCTGGTTCGCTACTCTCTGACGCTGCCGCCTTACGCATCATCTATATATACAAAGGTCGAAAAGGAGAGTAATCGGTTCACATTAGTACTTTTTTTCGTTCATGTACTGACGCTATGAAAAGGAGATCCTTACATCGACCGTCTTTTGTCTGAGCTTCTCCTGTCTTCCTTTTGTGAACGAAGTGTTTTGTGGTCTATTTCATATTAAGTTGTTTTAGCTGGGCCCTTGAACCGAGTCCTTTACTGTAAAAAATATCGACGTTCAGTGTCTTTTTTCTTCTTTCGTTATATCATTTTTGCAGCATAGGAAGCAGCTCAAGGACAGCAACGAAAACAAAAAAGTATAAAAGTCCGCTAGGCGCTGCTCTCTCTCTCTCTCTCTCTCTCTTGCATTATATTTCATAACTTCATTTTCTGGTTTATTCGTATCCATGTTAAAAGTATTGTATTCATATTAAAGCTTTGTTGGTCGACTGATATCACAGTTTTTTCTTGATAAAATAAAAAGGGAAAAGAACAAAGGGAACGGTGTTTATAATTAGGATACAGGTCAAGAAAAAAATAACAGTGGTTTTAGTTTGAATAGAATTACAACTTGATAAAAATACTACGGCGTGGGTGAGCTGTTTAGGATTACGACGACACCCACCCACCCACACACACACACACACACCTCCCCCCCTCCCCTACACGTATACACCCTACATCCACCAACACCCACTCCCACACTCGCCCACATCAACACCCACACACTAACCTTCCCGTCAGACCAACACTGCTCCCCCCCCCCATACACACACATACGCCTCCACCACCCCCGCCACACCTCCCTCCCACACACACACATACACACATCCAGACCAACTCTATAAATACACACAAACTTTCGACTTACGAGCAAAAAAAGAAAACATCAATGAAAATCCGATCACACACACACACACACACACACACAAAGGGCGACCAAAAAATAGCGTCGAGGTGCATAAGAGATCACGGTGGGCCTTGCGGAAGAGCTCCAGTAATTAGACGGAAAGGAAGACGTAACGAGAACTAAATATTGTCACAGGAAGGTTACGAGCAACGCCCAGACCTTATTAGAACGCCTTAAAGTTACACGCTATAGGGGAGAATGGGAGGGAGGGGTAGGAGGGTGGGGAGAGAGAGAGAGAGAGAGAGAGAGAGAGAGAGAGAGAGAGAGAGAGAGAGAGAGAGAGAGAGAGAGAGAGAGAGAAAACATAAAATATTGAATCATATGAATACCTACTAAGTACGATTTCTTTGTCCTTCTAGATAATTTATGTCTGTCTGCCTGTCTGTCTGTCTGTCTGTCTATGTTCGTTTTCTGTCTGCATGTGTCTATATTTCTGTTTTCTTTTTGTCTATATATCTATCTATGTCTACTGTCTCTCTGTCTGCCTGTCTCATTCTGCCTCACACCGCCACCATCACCCCCCCCCCCCCCACAACCACAACCACCACCACCATCGCCACCAGCACCACCACCACTGCCACCTCCCCTCCCCCTCCCCCGTTACCACCCCCAATGTCACCACCATCACCACCACCGTCGCCGCCGCCGCCGCCACACCCTCCCCCTCAAGAGCCTCTATCCCGTGCCCATCAAGTTCCAATTTGGTGTTCCTCCCTCGGGGCGACACGAAATAAAGAAGAAATTGACCTCGGGCAAGGCAGGACCCGCGGCCAAACTTGCTGGTGTGGAGACGGTTCGCCAAGTTATCCTGAACGCGGCTTTCTCTACATCTTTTTTAACTTCATCTTTTTAACATTATTTTCCTGTTCATCATTCTTCCTCCCTTTTTTTCGTTGTTGTTTTCCTTTCTTTTTTTTAGTTTGTTAAAGGTTTTGAGTGGATGTTTTTAATTATTTTTTTCTCATTTTTTTAACTTTTTCTTCTTCCGTTTTTCATTCTTTTTGCTCTTCTTTTTTATTTTCTTATTCTTGTTTTGTTTTTGTTTAACTGGTTTTGTTTAGCTGTCTTTAATAATTTTTCTCATTTCTTAACTTTTTTCCTTCTATTCTTTATCCATCTTTTCTCTCTAGTCGGTCTTCTTTTTCTTATTTTTGTTTTTGTTTTATTTCTATTTTGGTTTGGTGTGGATATCTCCGAAGTGTGCGTGTGCGTGTGGTGTGGTGTGTGTGTGTGTGTGTGTGTGTGTGTGTGTGTGTGTGTGTGTGTGTGTGTGTGTGTCTCTCTCTCTCTCTCTTTGTTTTCTCTTTTCTTTATCACCGTTACATAACAAAAAAAGAGAGAGAGAGAGAGAGAGAGAGAGAGAGAGAGAGAGAGAGAGAGAGAGAGAGAGAGAGAGAGAGAGAGAGAGAGAGAGAGAGAGATAACATGTTAGGTCCTGCCGTGAAACCTGACTCGTGTGTGTGTATGTGTGTGTGTGTGTGTGTGTGTGTGTGTACATGGTTAGGAGAGATAGACTTGAGGCCGGAGGGAAGAGGGCAGAGGGAGAGGGCTTACACCTTGTTACGGGGGAGAGATGCATCGATGGTGACGGATTATGGGGAAAAAAGGGTGATGAGCTGTCAGGGGCGAGGCGGGGCGAGGCTGGGCGTGGCGGGTTGTGTATACTCCTGATTCTACTGCGGGGGTGGTGGTGGTGGTGGTGAGCCGCGAGAGGGAAGGGAAAGGCAGTATAATAGGATGTGGTGGTGAGGTGTATATGTATGTGTGAAAGGAAATGAAGAGAGGCAGAGATGGAGATTGGGAAACTAGGCAAGATATTGGAGAGAAACTGAAAAAAAGGGGAGTAAAGAAATGACAGGAAAGAGAAGAAAATAAATGTGAAAGGATATGACGTAAGGTAGAAATGGAAATGGGGAAATGAAGCAAAACATTGGCGAAAGAGAATTAAAAAGGGAAAGAAAAGGGAGCATGAAAGAGAAGAGAATACATGTGAGAGGAAATGACGAAAGGTCGAAATGGAGAAATTAAGCAAAACATTGGCGAGAGAGAGAGAGAGAGAGAGAGAGAGAGAGAGAGAGAGAGAGAGAGAGAGAGAGAGAGAGAGAGAGAGAGAGAGAGAGAGAGAGAGAGAGAGAGAGAGAGAGAGAGAGAGAGAGAGAGAGAGAGAGAGAGAGAGAGAGAGAGAGACGATAACAAAACAGGAACACACATTGATAGAGAAGAGAAAGAGAAGAATAATAATAAAAGGAGTGGAGAAGAAAGACGAAAAAATAATCAGAAAGAAAGGAAATGAGAAATGGAAGAAGGAAATAAAAAAAGACAGGAAAGCGAAAAGAGAGAGTAAGGGGAACAGGAGAGAGAGAATAGTATGAGAAAGAGAAGAGGAATAGGAATAGCAAAGAGAAGATAATTAGAAAAGACGAGAAATGAGAGACAAGATAATGAAAGGAACAGAAAAAAAGAAGAGAGTATGAGGAAATAGAAGAAATGAAGAAACATATGAAAAAAAACTTCATTAAAAAAAAATCAAGAACAAATGAAGCAGATATTAAACATTAGCTAAAAATGCGATAAAGACGTCAAACAGAATAGAAAAAAGTGGAAATACAGAGAGGATAGGAAGGGATGCAGTAGTTAAAGGATGTAGGATAGGAGATAATGCGAAGGACAACAAAGAAGTAGGATAGAAAAGAAGTTACGAAGGATATTGAACTAGAAAGGGATAAGAGGGAAAAGCGAAGAATAGCAAAGGAGTAGGATAGAAAAGAAGTTAAGAAGGATATTGAACTAGAAAGGGATAAAAGAGGAAAAGCGAAGGATAGCAAAGGGATATGACATTTGAAAAGAAAAGGAAGGCTAGGAAAGAGACACCAAAAGAAAATCACAGGATAGGAAAGGTCAAAGAAGGATGATGGGAAGGCTGGGAAAGGAGAAACGGAACAGGTGTACTCAGGAATGGAATGGCAATAAGAGAGGAATGGAGAGAAAAGATAAACGAAAAAATAGGGCATAGAGAGAGGGTGATAAATGAGAGACGAGAGAGGGGAATGAAATGATGGAATATAAGCTACGGAATATGAGCTGAGGTAGAGAAATTGAAGGGAAACGAAAGAGGAAATAGGAACAACTGATGATAATTAGGAGCTGGAAGGAAAGACTACATGGGAAAAAGGAAAATGGTGATAATAAGAGAGATGGGAAAAAAATGAATGCGAGACTGCAGCAGGAAAAAAAAATGGAAAAGTGGGGGAAATAAAAAGAGGTAAAAGAGAGGAAGTAAAAAGTTGGTTAAAATTGCGACAAAATAGAGGAACAGGAATAGAAAGAACTGCAAATAAAGAAGGGAAAAAGAGGGTGAAATAAAAAAGAGCTAAAAAAGAGGAAGTAAAAAGTCAGTTGAAAATGAGACAAAGAAGGAGAAAGGGAATAGAAAGAAGTGGAAAGGTAAAGAAACACTATAAGTAACACAAACAAAGAAACTAACTAACAAAGAAACAAGAAAAGAGGGGAAGAAACGAAAAGATAATAAAACGGGAAAGATAGAGAAGAAACAGACTCGTGAAATGGTAGGAAGAAAAAAAAAGAGAAAACGGATAAGATGGAACAGGGAAAACTTAGAAAAAAACGAACAAAACAGTAAAAAGAAACACACAGAAGGGAAAACTAATGAAACAGACGAATGAAAAATAAAGAAAAAAACAGATAAAATAGAAAATATGTATGTCAGGGAAGAAAATAAAGCAATAAAAGAAACACATGGAAGGAAAAGATAATGAAACAGACGAATGAAAAACGAAAAAAAACCAGGTAAGATAGAAAATACGTATGAAAGAGAATAGAAAAAAACCGTATGTGGAAGAAAAGAGAGTGGAAAAGCGTGACTGGCAAGGGGTGTGGGTGGAGGGGATGTGACTGGCAAGGGGTGTGGGAGGAGGGGATGTGACTGGCAAGGGGTGTGGGAGGAGGGGATGTGACTGGCAAGGGGTGTGGGTGGCAGTGGGATGTGACTGGCAGGGGTGTGGGTGGAGGGGATGTGGCTGGCAGGGGGTGGGTGGAGGGATGTGACTGGCAGGGTGGGTGGCGGGGATGTTACTGGCAGGGGTGTGGAGGGATGTGACTGGCAGGGGTGTGGGTGGCGGGGATGTGACTGGCATGGGGTGTGGGTGGAGGGGATGTGACTGGCAGGGGTGTGGGTGGAGGGGATGTGACTGGCAAGGGGTGTGGGTGGAGGGGATGTGACTGGCAAGGGTGTGGGTGGAGGGGATGTGACTGGCAAGGGGTGTGGGAGGAGGGGCTGTGACTGGCAGGGGTGTGGGTGGAGGGGATGTGACTGGCAAGGGGTGTGGGAGGAGGGGATGTGACTGGCAAGGGGTGTGGGAGGAGGGGATGTGACTGGCAAGGGGTGTGGGAGGAGGGGATGTTACTGGCAGGGGTGTTGGTGGAGGGGATGTGACTGGGACTCTGGCAGGGGTGTGGGTGGCAGGGGTGAGGCGGGCAGGGGTGACTTTAAGAATCCTATCAGTCAAGCAAACATGTTGTCCTGCAGAAAAACACAGCTCTCGATGGACTTAGGAGGGGAATGGACAAGGGGTGGGGAAGGGGAGAGGGAAGGGAGGAGGTGGGGAAGGAATGAAGAAAGGGTGGGGTGGAATGGGAGGATAGGGAGGGATGGGGATGGGTAGAAGGAAAAGGGAGGGGAGAACGAGGAAAAAATGAAGGAGATGGAGATAAAAAGAGAGCGAGAGCGAGAACGAGAGAGAGAGAGAGAGAGAGAGAGAGAGAGAGAGAGAGAGAGAGAGAGAGAGAGAGAGAGAGAGAGAGAGAGAGAGAGAGAGAGAGAGAGAGAGAGAGAGAGAGAGAGAGAGAGAGAGAGAGAGAGAGAGAGAGAGAGAGAGAGAGAGAGAGAGAGAGAGAGAGAGAGAGAGAGAGAGAGAGAGAGAGAGAGAGAGAGAGAGAGAGAGAGAGAGAGAGAGAGAGAGAGAGAGAGAGAGAGAGAGAAACAACAAAACAGGAACACACATTGAAAGAGAAGAGAAAGAGAATAATGACAAGACAGGAAGTGGAGAAGAAAAGACGAAAAAAAAAAAATCAGAAAGAGAGGAAATGAGAAATGGAAGAGGGAAGAAGGAAGGGGAGAAGGGGGAAGATAAAGACACACACACACACACACACACACACACACTGACACCCATCCACCCCACACACTCCCTCCTCCCCCCTACTCCCCCTCAACCACCTTCCCCCTCTACCCCCTCTCCCCCCACACACACACATTGACACCCATCCACACAACACACACTCCCTCCTGCCCCTACTCCCCCTCAACCACCTTCCCCCTCCCCCCCCTCCCAGACACACACGGCATCAGACTCTCACCTGGATCCACTCCACCACTAATTAACTTTGGTCGCCCACCTTGCTTTCACTGGACAAATATTTCTCATTACTCAATAAGGAGGAGTGTTTTGGCGCGATATTAGGAGAGATAAGAGGGAGGAGGGGACTTGTAGGGAGGAAAGGGAAGAGGAAATGAAGGGAGGTAGAGGAAAAAATTGAGAAAGAGATCAAGAGAGAGCGAGAGCGTGAGAGAACGAGAACGAGAGCGAGAGCGAGAGCGAGAGAGAGAGAGAGAGAGAGAGAGAGAGAGAGAGAGAGAGAGAGAGAGAGAGAGAGAGAGAGAGAGAGAGAGAGAGAGAGAGAGAGAGAGAGAGAGAGAGAGAGAGAGAGAGAGAGAGAGAGAGAGAGAGAGAGAGCGAGAGAGAGAGAGAGAGAGAGAGAGAGAGAGAGAGAGAGAGAGAGAGAGAGAGAGAGAGAGAGAGAGAGAGAGAGAGAGAGAGAGAGAGAGAGAGAGAGAGAGAGAGAGAGAGAGAGAGAGAGAGAGAGAGAGTACTAATGATCAACTATTTTCGTCTATTTAGTTAACGATTCTTGTTTGCTATTACGGAAAAAAAAATGTTAATATGGAGGGAGGGAGCGAAGGAGAGAAGAGAGGAGAGAAGGAAAGGAGGAAAATGGAAAAGGAAAGAAAGGAAAGGAAGGGAAGAGGAAAGGGAGAGGGAAAGAAAGGAAAGGAAGGGAAGAGGAAAGGGAGAGGGAAAGAAAATTGAGTGAAAGGCAGGAAAAAGAGAAGAAAAGGGGAAAAGATAAGGAAAGGGGAAACGCAAGAAGGAATGAAGAAATAAAGTGAATAGGAAAGGAAGGAAGGGAGGAGGAAAGAAACAGAAACGAAGGAGAGGAGGAAGAAAAGAAGGAAGAAGAAAGGGAAATGGGAGAGGAAGAAAATAAGAAAGAAAGGGAGGAAAGAAAACAAGTGAGGAGGAATGTAAAAAATAAAAAAAAGAGAGGTGAGGAGAAAAGAGAAACGGAGGGGAGGAGGAAAGAATGGGAGAGAAAAAGGGAAGGCAAATGAGAAAATGAAGAAGAGGAAGACAATACGGAACAGAAGGAAGAAAAAAAAAGAAAAGGCGGGACAAAGGAGAGACAAAGGAGGAAACGGGATGAAGGAAATTATGAGGACGAGAATAAACAAGGTGAAAACAATAACAGCAATACAACGGAGTAATTACGTCATTATTATTATTATTATTATTATTATTATTATCATCATCATCATTATTATTATCACAATCATAGAAATTATCATGAGGAAAAATAAGATAAAGGGAAATGTTCAGGAAATAGGAACGATAGAATGATTTAGAAATTAAGAAAATGAAAGATGAAGGAAGGGAGAATGGGAGATGAAGGAAGGGAGAAAGAAAAAGATAAAAAGAAGAGGGAATTTGAAGGAAGAGAGGGAATGACATGTGAAGAAAGGGTGAACAGGGAGGAGGAAAGGAAGGAAGGAAGGAAGGAAAGGATGAAAGTCAGGTAGGGAAAAAGAGAGAAAAGGAAAGACATGGAGAAGGGAAGAGAAGAGGGAAGTTAAAGAGGGAAGGTAAGGTAGGGGAAAAGGGAGGGAAAAAAGGAAGGGCATGGAAAGGGGAAGAGAAGAGGGAAGTTAAAAAGGGAAGGACAGGAAGTGAAGAAAGGAAAGTAACGAAATATAGATAAAAGAAAAGAGGGCATGAAGGAGGTGAATGAAAAGAGGGATGAGGAAAAAGGAAGGGAGGAAATGACATTGAGGAAGGGAAGGGAGAAACATACACCATACTCATTAAGGGAGGAAGGAATGAGGATAAAAAATAAAGGGAAGGGAAAAAAAGAAAGGAGAGGCATATAAGGAAAAAAAAGAAGGAAAAAAATGTCACGAGAAAAAAATGTTAATAAGGAATAAGGTAAAAAAAGAGGAGAGGAAGTAGGAAAGGAGAGGGAAGAGATGAAGGTAAAAGAAGATGGAAAAGAAGAGGGAGAAAAGGAAAGGACGGAAAGAAACAGAAATGGAAGGGAAGGAGGGAGGGAAGGAGGTGTTAGGAAGGGAGGGAGGTGGAAGAAGAAAGGCGTAGGAAGGTGTAGGAAGGAAGGGAGGTATAGGAGAGAAAGGAGAGAATGGAGGAAAGTAAGGAGTGAGGGTAGAAAGGTAGGCAGAAAGACGTGGAAGGGGAATGGGGAGAAGGAAGAGAGGAAGGAAGGAAGGTATAGGAGGGAAGGGAGGGAAGAGAGGAAAGTAAGGAGTGAGAGAAATATAGGTAGAAAGATGTAGGGGGGGGAGAAGGGGTGGAGGGAAGAGAGGAAGGGAGCTGTCGAAACGGAGGAAAATTTAGGTAAAGAGGTGTAAGTAGGGAGGGAAAGGAGGGAGGTGTAGGTAGTATAGGGATAAAAATTTAGGTAAGAGAGATGTAGGTAGGTAGGTAGAGAGGTAGGGAGGGAGGGAGGGGACGGTTGACAGCAAGAAAGAGAAAGAAAGAATGAAGTGAAGGTGTAGGGAGGGAAAGAGAGCGAGGAGAAAAAAAAAGTAAGGTAAGGAATCAGAGAAATGTGGGTAAAAAAATCTAGGAAGGGAGAGAAGGAGAAAAATGAAGGGAGGAAGACGTAGGAAGAGAGGGAGTGGAGGATGGTGTTGGGAGGGAGGGAGGTGAAGATAGAGGCGAAAGAAGGAAGGAATTTGACGACACTCGTTTGCTATTACTGACAAAAAGTGTTAATATGGAAGGGGGGAGCGAAGGAGAGAAGAAAGGAGAGAAGGGAAGGAGGAAAAAGAAAAAAAAGAAAGGAAAGGAAGGAAAGGGGAAAGGGAGAGGGAAGAAAGAAAATGAATGAAAGGAAGGAGGGAGAGGTCGAAAGAAAATAAGATAAAGAAGGAATGAATTTAAAAAGGGGGTGGAGAGGGGAAGGTGGCAAGGAGGGAAGGAGGTGAAGATAGAGGTGAAAGAAGAAAGAAAAATGAAGGTAAGGGTACAGGAAGGTAGAGAGAGAGGAGGGAGAGGTCAAAAGGAAACGAGAGAAAGAAGGAATGAAGTTAAAAAAGGCGTGGAGAGGGGGAGGTGGCAAGGAGGGAAGGAGGTGAAGATAGAGAGGTGAAAGAAGAAAGAAAAATGAAGGTAAGGGTACAGGAAGGTAGGGAGGGAGAGGGAGAGGTCAAAAGGAAACGAGAGAAAGAAGGAATGAAGTGAAAAAAGGCGTATGGAGGGAAAGGTGGCGAGGAGGGAGGAAGGTGAAGATAGAGGTGAAAGAAGGAAGGAAAATGTAGGTAAGGGTAGAGGAAGGTAGGGAGGGAGGAGGGAGGGGTCAAAAGGAAATTATATAAAGAAGGAATAAAATGAAAAAATGGCGTATGGAGGGGAAGGTGGCAGGAGGGAAGAAGGTGAAGGTAGAGAGGTGAAAGAAGAAAGTAAAATGTAGGTAAAGGTAGAGGAAGGTAGGGAGGGAGGAGGGAGAGGTCTAGGAAATGAAAGAAAGAAGGAATGCAGTAAAAAAAAGGAGTATGGAGGGGAAGGTGGCGAGGGAAGGAGGAAGGCAAAGGAGTCAAAGAAATATAGGTAGAAAAATGTAGGTAGGGAGGGAAGAAAAAAAATGTGGGGAAGATGACGTAGGGAGAGAGGGAATGGAGGAAGATGTAGGGAGGGAGAGGGATGAAGGCAGAGACGTAATGAGGGAGGGAAAGATAGGGAGGTGATAAGAAGGTAGGGAGAGAAGGAAGGAAGTGAAGAAGGTGCAAAGAGGAGGAAAAGGGAGGTAAAGAGATATAGGATGGAGGTAAGAAATGTAGGGAGATGTAGGGAGGGAGGGAGATGAAGGTAGAGACGTAATGAGGGAGGGAAGATAGGGAGGTGATAGGGAGGTAGAGAGAGAAGGAAGGAAGTGAAGGTACAGGGACGAGGAAAAGGGAGGTAAAGAGATGTAGACTGGAGGTAAGATATTAAGGTAAGGGGTGTAGGTAAGAGTCCCCTTGACCCCCATGCCTATGATGACGCCAGACTCACCTGCCCGCCTGTTTGGTTACCTGAGAAGGGTTAACATTTTCTTGCCAGGCCGCCAAAGTCTTTCATCTCCGCTGCCATGGCAACCTAACCTAATCCTCTCTCTCAAGTCCTTCTTTTACTCATGGATTCCTTCTTTCTTATATTTTATCTCATATTTTCTTCGTTTTCCTAATATATCCAGTTTTCCTATCCTCTCTCTCTCTCTCTCTCTCTCTCTCTCCTTTCCTAATATTTTTTCTTTTACTTATTCCTTTGTATTTCCCTTCACTGTCTGTCTATATGTCTGTGTCTGTCTCATTCTCTGTTTCTTATTTTTTTCTTTCCTTTCCTTATCAATTTTCTCTTCACTTCCATTCATTAATTTTCCGTCTCTCTCTCTCTCTCTCTCTCTCTCTCTCCACTCTCCACTTCTCTCCATCCTCCTCCCTCTCAAACAGCCACCCACCCCCTCTCTCTCACACCCATCCACCCATCCCCTCCTCATCTCTCCCTCTCACCCAGCCACCTACTCCTCGCTTTCTTCACTTGCCTTCCTTCTAATCTTGACCTGAGCCTCTCTCTCATTCCGCGGCCACAAAAATCCACACACGGATCATGGCCACACAAACACTCGAAAAGGTGGGGCGGATTACTTGCTTTACGCCGCATCTGTCCGTCAGGAAGAGAGGCGGAGAGGGAGGGAGGGAAGGAGATAAGGAGAGGGAGGAAGGAGGGAGATGGAGAGGGAGGGAGGGAGGGAGGACTAGAGAGGAGAGGAGAGGGTGGTGAGGGAAGGGGACGAAGGTGTGGGTGGGTTAGGTGAGGGAAGGTAAGGGAGGGAGGGTAAGGGATAGGAGGGATGGAGGCAGGAGGAAAGGATTAAGTTTCTCTCTCTTTCTCGCTTCTCCTCTTCGTCGTCGTGCGGGGGTAGATGGTGGAGAAGGAAGGGAAAGGAGGCAGGGAGGAGGAGGAAATGAAGGAAGGAAGGGAAAGGAAGCAGGGAGGAGGAGGAAGTGAAGGAAGGGAGGGAAAGGAGAAAAAAGGAAAGGGTTGGAAAGGAAACGAAAGGAAGGGATTGGAAAGGAAGGGAAAAGAAGCAGGGAGGAGGAGGAAGTGAAGGAAGGGAGGGAAAGGAGGGAAAAGGAAAGGGTTGAAAAGGAAACGGAAGGAAGGTAAAGAAGAGGAAGGGATTGGAAAGGAAGGGAAAGGAAACAGGGAGGAGGAGGAAGTAAAGGAAGGGAAAGGAAGCAGGGAGGAGGAGGAAGTGAAGGAAGGGAAGGAAAGGACAGAAAAGGAAAGGGTTGGAAAGGAAACGAAAGGAAGGGAAAGAAGAGGAAGGGATTGGAAAGGAAGGGAAAAGAAGCAGGGAGGAGGAGGAAGTGAAGGAAGGGAGGGAAAGGAGGGAAAAGGAAAGGGTTAGAAAGGAAACGAAAGGAAGGGAAAGAAGAGGAAGGGACTGGAAAGGAAGGGAAAGGAAGGGAAAGAAGAGGAAGGGACTGGAAAGGAAAGGATAGTATTGAAAAGGAAGTGGAAATGGA
>NC_066550.1:706323-718823 GCF_024679095.1 Eriocheir sinensis | reverse complement strand
CTTCAACTACTTCTTCTTCTTCTTCTTCTTTTTCTTCTTCTTCCTCTTCTGCTTCTTTTTCTTCTTCTTCTTCTTCTTCCTCTTCTTCCTCGGTTTTAAGCTAGATAAATTCACACTCAACAAAGACATAGGGAGGAATTGGTTTACCACTAGCATGATGGATGAGTGGAACAGGCTTGGCAGTCATGTCGTGTCTGCCAATACCATAGACATATTCAAGAAGAGGTTAGGCTTACAGGAGCTGCTAGACCGGGAGCCCGCAGGGGTCAGCATAGCTGGAAAAGTAACAAAATTAGGTGTGCCCAGCAAGAATCTCCATTCTTGCAAATGCAAGGAAATCCACGTCTGCCGGTCCTCTGTTGGTGGGTGTGGCCATGAGGGCCATGATAACGTACAGAAAAATTGGGCTAGCTTAGGTTTTACAGGTAACAATAAGAAACGAGTGATAATATGATAAACCTTATGTATTTAATCAAAGATGACGAATGTCAGATTTTTTTTTGGTGGGGTGCCCTTGCCAAAGCCCAAAAATGGGCACCAAAAAATCTTGCTAGCTCAGCTCATACTGGGTAACAATTAAAAACAACCTCAAATCAGTCCGCACACGACAGGCACTGGCTCAGCACACGACGGGCACTGGCTCAGCACACGACGGGCACTGGCTCAGCACACGGCGGGCACTGGCTCAGCACACGGCGGGCACTGGCTCAGGACACGGCGGGCACTGGCTCAGCACACGGCGGGCACTGGCTCAGCACACGGCGGGCACTGGCTCAGCACACGGCGGGCACTGGCTCAGCACACGGCGGGCACTGGCTCAGCACACGACGGGCACTGGCTCAGCACACGACGGGCACTGGCTCAGCACACGTCGGGCACTGGCTCAGCACACGGCGGGCACTGGCTCAGTACACGGCGGGCACTGGCTCAGCACACGACGGGCACTGGCTCAGCACACGGCGGGCACTGGCTCAGCACACGGCGGGCACTGGCTCAGCACACGGCGGGCACTAGCTCAGCACACGGCGGGCACTGGCTCAGCACACGGCGGGCACTGGCTCAGCACACGACGGCACTGGCTCAGCACACGGGCACTGGCTCAGCACACGGCGGGCACTGGCTCAGCACACGGCGGGCACTGGCTCAGCACACGGCGGGCACTGGCTCAGCACACGGCGGGCACTGGCTCAGCACACGGCGGGCACTGGCTCAGCACACGGCGGGCACTGGCTCAGGACACGGCGGGCACTGGCTCAGCACACGGCGGGCGCTGGCTCAGCACGGCGGGCACTGGCTCAGCACACGGCGGGCACTGGCTCAGCACACGGCGGGCACTGGCTCAGCACACGGCGGGTGCTGGCTCAGCACACGGGCACTGGCTCAGCACACGGCGGGCACTGGCTCAGCACACGGCGGGCACTGGCTCAGCACACGGCGGGCACTGGCTCAGCACACGACGGGCACTGGCTCAGCACAGGACGGGCATTGGCTCAGCACACGGCGGGCACTGGCTCAGCACACGGCGGGCGCTGGCTCAGCACACGGCGGACGCTGGCTCAGCACACGGCGGGCACTGGCTCAGCACACGGCGGGCACTGGCTCAGCACACGGCGGGCACTGGCTCAGCACACGGGCACTGGCTCAGTACACGGCGGGCACTGGCTCAGCACGGCGGGCACTGGCTCAGCACACGGCGGGCACTGGCTCAGCACACGACGGGCACTGGCTCAGCACGACGGGCACTGGCTCAGTACACGGCGGGCACTGGCTCAGCACACGGCGGGCACTGGCTCAGTACACGGCGGGCCATGGCTCAGCAAACGACGGGCACTGGCTCAGTACACGGCGGGCACTGGCTCAGCACACGGCGGGCACTGGCTCAGTACACGGCGGGCACTGGCTCAGCACACGGCGGGCACTGGCTCAGCACACGGCGGGCACTGGCTCAGCACACGACGGGCACTGGCTCAGCACACGACGGGCACTGGCTCAGCACACGGCGGGCACTGGCTCAGCACACGGCGGGCACTGGCTCAGCACACGGCGGGCACTGGCTCAGCACACGGCGGGCACTGGCTCAGCACACGGCGGGCACTGGCTCAGCACACGGCGGGCACTGGCTCAGCACACGGCGGGCACTGGCTCAGTACACGGCGGGCGCTGGCTCAGCACACGGCGGGCACTGGCTCAGCACACGGCGGGCACTGGCTCAGCACACGGCGGGCACTGGCTCAGCACACGGCGGGTGCTGGCTCAGCACACGGCGGGTGCTGGCTCAGCACACGGCGGGCACTGGCTCAGCACACGGCGGGCACTGGCTCAGCACACGGCGGGCACTGGCTCAGCACACGACGGGCACTGGCTCAGCACACGACGGGCACTGGCTCAGCACACGGCGGTCACTGGCTCAGCACACGGCGGGCACTGGCTCAGCACACGGCGGGCACTGGCTCAGCACACGGCGGGCACTGGCTCAGTACACGGCGGACGCTGGCTCAGCACACGGCGGGCACTGGCTCAGCACACGGCGGGCACTGGCTCAGCACACGACGGGCACTGGCTCAGCACACGACGGGCACTGGCTCAGCACAGGACGGGCACTGGCTCAGCACACGGCGGGCACTGGCTCAGCACACGGCGGGCGCTGGCTCAGCACACGGCGGACGCTGGCTCAGCACACAACGGGCACTGGCTCAGCACACGACGGGCACTGGCTCAGCACACGACGGGCACTGGCTCAGGCACGACGGGTACTGGCTCAGCACACGACGGGCAGTGGCTCAGCACACGACGGGCAGTGGCTCAGCACACGACGGGCACTGGCTCAGCACACGACGGGCACTGGCTCAGCACACGGCGGGCACTGGCTCAGCACACGACGGGCACTGGCTCAGCACACGGCGGGCACTGGCTCAGCACACGATGGGCATTGGCTCAGCACACGACGGGCACTGGCTCAGCACACGACGGGCACTGGCTCAGCACACGACGGGCACTGGCTCAGGCACGACGGGCCCTGGCTCCGCACGACGGGCACTGGCTCAGCACACGACGGGCACTGGCTCAGCACACGCCGGGCACTGGCTCAGAACACGACGGGCACTGGCACAGGCACGACGGGCACTGGCTCAGCACACGGCGGGCACTGGCTCAGGACACGGCGGGCACTGGCTCAGCACACGACGGGCACTGGCTCAGGCACGACGGGTACTGGCTCAGCACACGGCGGGCACTGGCTCAGGCACGACGGGCACTGGCTCAGGCACGACGGGCACTGGCTCAGCACACGACGGGCACTGGCTCAGGCACGACGGGCACTGGCTCAGCACACGACGGGCACTGGCTCAGGCACGACGGGCACTGGCTCAGGCACGACCGGCACTGGCTCAGCACACGACGGGCACTGGCTCAGGCACGACGGGCACTGGCTCAGGCACGACGGGCACAGGCTCAGGCACGACGGGCCCCGGCTCAGGCACGACGGGCACTGACTCAGGCACGATGGGCACTGGCTCAGCACACGATGGGCACTGGCTCAGCACACGACGGGCACTGGCTCAGCACACGGCGGGCACTGGCTCAGCACACGGCGGGCACTGGCTCAGCACACGGCGGGCACTGGCTCAGCACACGGCGGGCACTGGCTCAGGCACGACGGGCACTGGCTCAGCACACGACGGGCACTGGCTCAGCACACGGCGGGCACTGGCTCAGCACACGGCGGGCACTGGCTCAGCACACGGCGGGCACTGGCTCAGCACACGGCGGGCACTGGCTCAGCACACGGCGGGCACTGGCTCAGCACACGGCGGGCACTGGCTCAGCACACGGCGGGCAATGGCTCAGCACACGGCGGGCACTGGCTCAGCACACGGCGGGCACTAGCTCAGTACACGACGGGCACTGGCTCAGGCACGACGGGCACTGGCTCAGCACGACGGGCACCGTCTCAGCACACGATGGGCACTGGCTCAGCACACGATGGGCACTGGCTCAGCACACGATGGGCATTGGCTCAGCACACGATGGGCACTGGCTCAGCACACGACGGGCACTGACTCAGACACGGCGGGCACTGGCTCAGCGGGCACTGGCTCAGCACACGACGGGCACTGGCTCAGGCACGACGGGCACTGGCTCAGCACACGACGGGCACTGGCTCAGGCACGACGGGCACTGGCTCAGCACACGACGGGCACTGGCTCAGCACACGGCGGGCACTGGCTCAGCACACGGCGGGCACTGGCTCAGCACACGGCGGGCACTGGCTCAGCACACGGCGGGCACTGGCTCAGCACACGACGGGCACCACTGGCTCAGCACACGACGGGCACTGGCTCAGCACACGACGGGCACTGGCTCAGCACACGCCGGGCACTGGCTCAGCAGACGACGGGCACTGGCTCAGCACACGACGGGCACTGGCTCAGCACACGACGGGCACTGGCTCAGCACACGACGGGCACTGGCTCAGCACACGACGGGCACTGGCTCAGCACACGGCGGGCACTGGCTCAGCACACGGCGGGCACTGGCTCAGAACACGACGGGCACTGGCTCAGCACACGGCCGGCACTGGCTCAGCACACGTCGGCCACTGGCTCAGCACACGACAGGCACTCGCTCAGCACACGGCTGGGACTGTCTCAGCACACGGCGGGCACTGGCTCAGCACACGGCGGGCACTGGCTCAGCACACGGCGGGCACTGGCTCAGCACACGGCGGGCACTGGCTCAGCACACGGCGGCACTGGCTCAGCACGACGGGCACTGGCTCAGCACGACGGGCACTGGCTCAGCACGACGGGCACTGGCTCAGCATGACGGGCACTGGCTCAGCACACGACGGGCACTGGCTCAGCACACGACGGGCACTGGCTCAGCACACGACGGGCACTGGCTCAGCACACGACGGGCACTGGCTCAGCTCACGACGGGCACTGGCTCAGCACGACGGGCACTGGCTCAGAACACGACGGGCACTGGCTCATCACACGACGGGCACTGGCTCACACGACGGGCACTGGCTCAGCACACGACGGGCACTGGCTCAGCACGACGGGCACTGGCTCAGCACACGACGGGCACTGGCTCAGCACGACGGGCACTGGCTCAGCACACGACGGGCACTGGCTCAGCACACGACGGGCACGGGCTCCGCACACGGGCACGGGCTCAGCACACGACGGGCACTGGCTCAGCACACGACGGGCACTGGCTCAGCACACGACGGGCACTGGCTCAGCACACGACGGGCACTGGCTCAGCACACGACGGGCACTGGCTCAGCACACGACGGGCACTGGCTCAGCACACGACGGGCACTGGCTCAGCACACGGCGGGCACTGGCTCAGCACACGGCGGGCACTGGCTCAGCACGACGGGCACTGGCTCAGCACGACGGGCACTGCCTCAGCACACGGCGGGCACTGGCTCAGGCACGACGGGCACTGGCTCAGGCTCGACGGGCACTGGCTCAGGCACGACGGGCACTGGCTCAGCACACGGCGGCACTGGCTCAGCACAAGACGCTGCACTGGCTCAGCACACGACGGGCACTGGCTCAGCACACGACGGGCACTGGCTCAGCACACGACGGGCACTGGCTCAGCACACGACGGGCACTGGCTCAGCACACGACGGGCACTGGCTCAGCACACGACGGGCACTGGCTCAGGCACGACGGGCACTGGCTCAGCACACGACGGGCACTGGCTCAGCACACGACGGGCACTGGCTCAGCACACGACGGGCACTGGCTCAGCACGACGGGCACTGGCTCAGCACACGACGGGCACTGGCTCAGCACGACGGGCACTGGCTCAGCACACGACGGGCACTGGCTCAGCACACGGCAGGGACTGGCTCAGCACACGGCTGGCACTGGCTCAGCACACGACGGGCACTGGCTCAGCACACGACGGGCACTGGCTCAGCACACGACGGGCACTGGCTCAGCACACGACGGGCACTGGCTCAGCACACGACGGGCACTGGCTCAGCACACGACGGGCACTGGCTCAGCACGACGGGCACTGGCTCAGCACACGACGGGCACTGGCTCAGCACACGACGGGCACTGGCTCAGCACACGACGGGCACTGGCTCAGCACACGACGGGCACTGGCTCAGCACCCGTCGGGCACGGGCTCAGCACCCGGCGGGCACTGGCTCAACACACGACGGGCACTGGCTCAGCGGGCACTGGCTCAGCGGGCACTGGCTCAGCGGTCACTGGCTCGGGGGGCACTGGCTCTGCACACGACGGGAACTGGCTATGGCACGACGGGCACTGGCTCAGCACGACGGGCACTGGCTCAGCACGACGGGCACTGGCTCAGCACACGACGGGCACTGGCTCAGCACACGACGGGCACTGGCTCAGCACACGACGGGCACTGGCTCAGCACACGGCGGACGCTGGCTCAGCACACGGCGGGCACTGGCTCAGCACACGGCGGGCACTGGCTCAGCACACGGCGGGCACTGGCTCAGCACACGGCGGGCACTGGCTCAGCACACGACGGGCACTGGCTCAGCACACGACGGGCACTGGCTCAGCACACGACGGGCACTGGCTCAGCACACGACGGGCACTGGCTCAGCACACGACGGGCACTGGCTCAGCACACGACGGGCACTGGCTCAGCACACGACGGGCACTGGCTCAGCACACGACGGGCACTGGCTCAGCACACGGGCACTGGCGCAGCACACGCCGGGCACTGGCTCAGCACACGACGGGCACTGGCTCAGCACACGACGGGCACTGGCTCAGCACACGGCGGGCACTGGCTCAGCACACGGCGGGCACTGGCTCAGCACACGGCGGGCACTGGCTCAGCACACGGCGGGCACTGGCTCAGCACACGTCGGGCACTGGCTCAGCACACGGCGGGCACTGGCTCAGCACACGACGGGCACTGGCTCAGCACACGACGGGCACTGGCTCAGCACACGACGGGCACTGGCTCAGCACGACGGGCACTGGCTCAGCACACGACGGGCACTGGCTCAGCACACGGCGGGCACTGGCTCAGCACTACGGGCACTGGCTCAGCACACGACGGGCACTGGCTCAGCACACGACGGGCACTGGCTCAGCACACGGCGGGCACTGGCTCAGCACACGACGGGCACTGGCTCAGCACACGGCGGGCACTGGCTCAGCACACGACGGGCACTGGCTCAGCACACGGCGGGCACTGGCTCAGCACTGGAGGGGCACTGGCTCAGCACACGACGGGCACTGGCTCAGCACACGGCGGGCACTGGCTCAGCACACGACGGGCACTGGCTCAGCATACGACGGGCACTGGCTCAGCACACGACGGGCACTGGCTCAGCACACGACGGGCACTGGCTCAGCACACGACGGGCACTGGCTCAGCACACGACGGGCACTGGCTCAGCACACGACGGGCACTGGCTCAGCACACGGCGGGCACTGACTCAGCACACGACGGACACTGGCTCAGCACACGGCGGGCACTGGCTCAGGTACTACCTCGGCACTTCCTGTGGGGAGGGACGCCTCCTCTCCCGGTTGCTCCGCCTCAAGTGACCGGGCCCTTGCAAGGGGTGCCTCCTGTAAGGCCACAGGCTCCCATGATGCAGGGAGTCTTTCCTTCTCCCGCGGTTGGCTCTGCCGCGTCCTGCTTTTCCGCACCAAGATGCTGCACTCCGCTAGGAGGGCCAGCAGGATGACGAAGAGGCCCCAGTCCGCGACCACCTGGAGTCTGCCCGCCAGCGCCTCGTGCTCAGCGAGGACAGCTCGACCTGCCGTTCCAGGCAGTCCAGACATCCCCGTGCGTGGTCCATGAGCCACAGGGCCTCCCGCAGCCCGCCGGCACCAGGACTGCCGAAGGGCAACAGGCCGCACTCGGAGAGCGGGTCCCGTGGAGGCACCGGGCGCAGAGACCCAAGCCACGAGGCCTCGGCCAGTCGGCCCCGCACCCGCCCCAGGAGGCTCGTGTGGGGGCCCGCGGCCTCCCACGCCCGCCGCATTTTCAGCACCTTAGAGGTGCTGCGCGCGGGGCCTCATAGCAGGCAGCATACCGCCAGGCCTGCCACTAGGTACGCGATGCGTGCACCGTTTGCTTGAGCTGCTGATTCATTTAGAGATCAAATACAAAAAGTGACGTTACACACTCACACACACACAACGTGCTTTCCAGCTTATGCTCCTCGTCACTCACTCACACACACACACACACACACCGTTCTCTCCGCCCCATGCTCCTTTAATGCATGCCGTCCCCTCCGCCCTCTGCCCTTCGCTCCTCGTTCGGCCTCACTTATTATGCATTAAATAAAACAGATTGACCGTCGCTCCGTCACTGGACCAGACGATCGCTTAAAGAAGCCCACCATTACCATGCCTGACCGGCGAGGCGCTCCATCACTGTGGCCCGCGGGTAAATAAAGGCAAATCAGTTAATGTAGAGCTGCCTTTTGATTGAAGGATTGGAGGTTTGGGGGAATGGATGGTCCATTGGATATAACCAATGATGTGGATTGCAATAGAAAACATGTGCACACATAGATTCTAGGAGGTAGGAATTATTAGATCTGTGTTATTACACAGGCAAAAGGCCAAGAAAATGTATTTCAAATAGTAATAAGGACATTCAAGATGGATAACCTTTGCGTTTAAGGTTTAAGTTCAAAATGATTTGCATAAATGCCAAAACTAATTGGATAACTCACCACCTGTCCGACATGTGCAGGGGTAAGAAGTGATTCTTGATGGCTAGTCTCCTCACCAAACTCTGTCTCTTGATGTGATTGTGTTTTTGTATCCATGATGATTACTGTTATTCAAGCCAAGCTATTTAAAAGAAAATTGCAACGTGTATGACTCTTCATTCATAAGGAAAACAGAATTTCAGGGCAACATAACTCTGTGAATGGCAAATCATGTCATTTATGATGTTTTGTAACATAACTAGAAAGAAGGTGTACCACATGTGACTATATGATAAGTTCTTTCAGAAAGTAATTGTTTCACACTAAACACCTGGTGTCGTTGTAATGCCTTTATTTCAACCTGTGAAGATCAACACAATAAACATGCATTCCAGCTCAAAGCATAGAAAAAATGAAAAGTGGGAATTTTCTACATCAAACGTAAGCGTGGGATAATGTGACGCAGCGAACAATAAACCAAATATCTCCTGCTCTCCTTCCAGTATCAAGTTCCCATTTTATAAGAGTCACATAATCACAATACAATTAAATATACTATCATGTATAAAATAAATCCTCATGGCACTAAATAACATATCATCAAAACCCTTACAGACTCCATTAAGCAGACGCCTTACCTATGATTTCCCTCGTCACATCTGCCCAGCCATTTGAGCAGCCGCCCGCACTGAGTAATAACCTCGCCAACATAAACCTAGTGCCGCCGCCTCTCCACAAACAAATGCGCAGCGACAAGTATCTATTTTTATACATGTAACATTGATGTAATATGTAATTTGATGGTTTATTATGTAAACTATCAAATCTACATATTACATCAATGTTACATGTATAAAAATAGATACACAAATAAATGAATTGGTATTACATACAATATACACCAGATATAGCCTACTATAATAATATGCCGTCACAAAATAAAACAGGATTACCTCTTCAGTGTTAAATATCATTGCTCATTTCTGATAGTGGACCATACTGATTGAATTGAGGATGTTTTCAAGTTGTTACCCCATGAGCTGAGCTAGCAAGATTTTTTGGTGCCCATTGTTGGCCTCTGGTAAGAGTACCCCCCCCCCCAAAAAAAAAAAATATCTGTCATTCGTCATCTTTAATTAAATACCTAAAGCTTATCATATTTTCACTCGTTTCTTATTGTTACCTGTTAAAGCGAGGCTAGCCCAATTTTTCTGTACTTTCTCATGGCCCTCATGGCCACACCCACCAGCAGAGGACCGGCAGACGTGGATTTCCTTGCATTTGCAAGAATGGAGATTCTTTCTGGGCACACCTAGTTTTGTTACCTTTCCAGCTAGGCTGACCCCTGTGGGCTCCCGGTCTATGCCTTGTATAGACCAACCGGCCCCTTGCAGACTCCTTACGGTCTTATGTTCTTCTACTTCTTTTCTTCCTTTTCCTCTTTTCTTCTTTGTTTCTTTGTTTCTCTTCTACTTATCATTATTTATTCATTGCTTATTTTCCTTTCTTTCTCTTAAGTTGGAAGCGTAAGAGGGAGAAATACGTTGATTGGTATTATCCAAAGATTTAAGTCGTAATTATTCTGAGTACTCCTGGTGGATTATATTCTTTCTCCTTTTATTTTTTCAGTTTTTCCTCTTTACTTTCTTCCCTATAATGTTCATCACTCCTTTTCTTATTTCTATCTTTCATTTTTTCTTCCTCTCCATACCTTTTATTTTTTTATCAAAGTTTTATTGGAATTTATTAAAGTTGATAGAGATGGTGGAGAGATAGGCAAGAAAGATAAAGGTGACTTATGTGAAAGTGACTCAGAATGTATGAAGATAAAAAAGTATAAAAGTGAAAGTGAAAATATGAAGATAAAAATATATAAAAATCAGTAGGAAGGTGAATATGAAGGTAAAAAAAATAAATACAAAAGACCAAGTGGTGGAAATGAAAGCGATGGTGAGAACGAAAGTGAATATATGAAAGTGAAAGTGAAGGTGATGGTGAAGGTGAAGATGAGGGCGAGAACCATTGCAACGGCGTGTTTTTCCCTGGAACCGAGGAAGCCGGAAAAGCCAGCACAAACATCACCAACAAGAGGAGGAGGAGGAGGAGGAGGAGGAAGAGGAGGAGGAGGGAGGAAGGAGAAGAGAAGAGCAGGATGTGGAGGTTATTGGTAAGTTGTCGTTGTTGTTGTTTCTTCTTGTTCTCTTTTCATCCTCCTCCTCTTCCTACTTTCAATCATCATTTTCTTCTATTTCCTCTTCTTCTTTTCTTTCTTCGTTTCCTTTTCCCTTATCCTCCTCTTTTCCTCTTTATTCTTATTTTCGCTTTCCTTTCTTCTTCTGCTTCTAATTCTTAACCATCTTCTAATTCTTGATCTTGTTCTTTTCCCGACATTTTATCACTACCAGTCGTCTTATTCTTTCAGATTTTCACTTTCCACTGAATTCTATTTCCTCACTTCTTCCCACCAATATTTATTTCGCCGAAATTATTCTCATTGTAGTTATTCTTCTTCCTCTTCCTCCCCGTTGTCATTCCTCCCTTGCTCTCCGTCTTCTCTTCTTACTCCTTTTGGCGAACAGGAGAGGTATGAAAGAAGTCAGCCACGCAAATAAATATCAGGTGAGGAAGGCGTGAGCTGCGGGAGGGTCGCGAGGCACAAACAGGTGAAGGAAAACAAGCAGAAAAAGGAAGAGGATCCAATCGCAGAAACACAGCACAAGAGGATCCAACTCCTTTTAACCGTCCTCAGTCTGACCCGGCCAAGAGTTTCTGTGGTTGTGGTTGTGATGGTGGTGGTGGATGTGGTTAATAAAGGTTTGGTAGTCGTGTTTTTTGATTGGTTTTATTAAGGTTGCAGGTGTGTTGTGTTACCCGGAAGTGATTAGTAGAGAATAGGTGTTGTTATTTTTATTTTCACCATTATCATTATTACCGTTTTTATTAGTATGACTTTCCTTGTTGCTCCTTTTAATGCGTTTTTCTTATCTTTCATTCTTTTTCCTCTTTCTCATTTTATTTCTCTACCATAACTAACTGGGATTTTACTATCTAGACTGGGAAGAGGTATACTGAATCTTACTTTATTTTCGTTCACTTCTCTCTTCCACTCATACACCCACATCCACCCCCACAACACCCCCACACATCCACCAACACACCCACCTACTCTCACCCACCCCCACCCCATCACCCACCCACACCCTCACCCCGATCCATCCCCGCCCACACCCACACTCATACAACTTCCACTCCCCCCCCCCCCAACGTAACCCCCCAACAACCACACCCACATCCACACCCAGACACCCATCCCCACTTCCACCAGCCACAACATCCACCCATTCATCCCCCCCCCTCCACCCACCCACCCACACACAAAGGAAGAGAAAGAAGCGAGCAACCGAGGCATCGTTGTCGGTCGGGCTTTCTGCATCTGACGGCTCTTGAAAGTCATCCAAAGTGAAGTGAATCAGAGACTAACCACCGAAGATGAAGAGCGGGAGGAGGAGGAGGAGGAGGAGGAGGAGGAGGAGGAGGAGGAGGAGGAAGAGAGAAAAGATAAAGGAAGAGAAAATTACGGTAAAGAGATCTGTTTTTACTTCGTTCTCTCTGACATCTTGAAAACAACTTGAGGGAGCAGACACAGACAGACAGAGACAGACAGATAGTGGCAGGAAGCAAACAGACAGACAGGCAGGTAATCAGACGCAAGGAAATATATATAACCACACAGAAACACAAACAGATAGACACGACAAGTTAAAAGACAGATACAGACAGACAGACAGACAAAAGGAAACGAACAGACAGG
>NC_066550.1:671323-696323 GCF_024679095.1 Eriocheir sinensis | reverse complement strand
GTGTTCCTTGCTATGCCCTTGGCCTCCCTATAATTAGTCGTGACACATAATCACTCAACAATGAACAAGAAAACAAAAACACCCGTCTAAGTCTGGGTTACACAGCACAACTAAAATTTTAGCTACGTCATTTTAAGCAAGTAGAATCTTATCATACATTAAAAGTCATCGTATCTCTCTTTAACAATGCAAACAAAACAAATTAACTAAGCTTTTACCTTTACCTACGCCGTTATAAGCAAGTATAATCTTCGCATATATTCTTCTTGAACAATCCAAATAAAAGTAAGGAAACTCTTAACCACGTCATGATAAACAAGCTGAATCTCCGCATACATTAAATACTCATCCTGTCTCGCCCTACACAGGCTGAGGGGCCAAAATTACGGAGATCAGCACCATGGCCACTCGCGCAGCTAACAGAGTATGCTCCCAAATCTACCCATCTTTCTTCAGCAATGCAAATACAAGAAAGTCGTGCATCAGGTCAGGCTATGGAGCGTAGTGTTGTACAAAAAAAGTCAAACTAATGAATCTGGGAAGCCATGCTATCTACCATGCTTGACTAACCGGTAACAATCTCGTTTTGTCCGAATTTTGCGTTCGCTTAATTTTGTTTTGCCTTTTATTGTTATTAAAACGGAGATAATCCATTAACAGAAAAGCAACCCACAACTGAGGTATTATTTCAACTGACCTTTCCCTTGTCAGTCCTTTAATTAATAAAAATGAATGAATGAATGAATGAATGAATGAGTAAATGATTAAATAACTGATATTTATACATAAATGAAAAAAATAATAAAAGCTTGTCTGAATGAATAAAATGATGAATGAGTGAATGAATGAATGAAAGAGGAAAATTTTGACGTCTGTAAATTCACACCTTTATTTAAATATATAAGCAAATAAAAAACTAAAGGATTAATGGAACAGGAAGAAGAAAAGCAGAGAAGATGGCGCCACTATAAACACTTGCCTGCGCCATGACGGGATAGGGCCGACTACCATTCAGGCCCCTCAAGCAAGCCTACCGGCGCTATAGGCGTAGACGTAAAAAAAAAAGGGTTGCGGAGCACAAATCTAAGTGTACTTTCGACACGCAAATTAGTCAAATGAAAAAAAGGAATATATTCTTTGCCACACTGGACGTGCCACCAAAGGAGAATTACAAACCAAAAATAAGATAACAACAAAACGCAAACACTGACGCAAACAAGAGCTAAAAATGACAATCAACCACCCATAACCAGAGACACGAAGACTATGCTCTCTGCTTTTATATGTTCGTAGGACAAATTCTCGCTGCTTCTTCCACCACGTTCTTTGTATTCATATATCACTGTTGGCGTGTTCGTGTTTCCCTTCCCGTGTCATCTCGCATCGCAGCCTCACTTTCATCTCTCGCCGTTCTCGTGCCTCACTTTCATCTCGTTCTCGTGCCGGTAATCTGTGTTGTGTTTTCGTTGCTTTCCTTGTAAGTTTTCCAAGTTTTCCAATTTTTAAAACTTATCTCCTCTCCTTCTCTCTCTTCTATCCTTCCAGCAGCTTTCTCAGTATTCTCCTCGTTCTCGTTTTCCTCTTCCTCCTCCTTCCCTCCCTCCTCCCCCTTTTCCTCCTCCTGTCAAGCCCACACCACAGCTCAAGTATCTAAACACACACACACACACACACACACACACACACACACACACACACACGTACCCCGCCTCCACCCCCCACACACACACACTTACCCCTTCCCCCAACACACTCCACACACACTTGCACTTACACTAACACAACAAAATCCTCACTTACCTCAGCCAATTACCTTCCTTACCTTACATACACACCTGTTCGTAGATCCAAGCAGGTGTTACAGGTGGAAGAGGAGGTGGAGGAGGCGCTCATCTGTGGAGGGAAAAGAGGAAGAGGATAACGAGGTGGAATAATATTAAGAGGGATGGAGATGAAGCAAGAAAAAAAAGAAAAAAACAAGTCGAGTGGAGAAGAATGATGAAAGGGAAAGAAAAAAAGGTGGAAAATATGAACGATGACGAGGAAAAGTAAGGAAAGAAGAACGAAAAAGATGAACGTGATGGAGAGTAGACGCTGGAGGAGGAGGAGGAGGAGGAGGAGGAGGAGGAGGAGGGATTAGTGCTGTGCGGAAGAGGATAGGAAAGGGAAGGAGAGGAAGGCTGGAAGAGGCTCACAGAGGGGGGGGGGGTGAGGAGGAGGGAGGGGGAGGAGGAAGAGACCTGGGAAAAGATTGACGTAGGGAGGAGGAGGAGGAGGAGGAGGATGAAGAGGAGGAGGAGGAGGAGGAGGAGGATGAGGAGGAGAAGGAGGAGGAGGAAGAGGAGGGAGGCGAATTGACCAGGGAGGAAGGATGTGATGGAAGGAGGGAAGGAAGGAAGGAGGGAAGGAAGGAAGGAGGGAAGGAAGGAAGAATGGAAGGAAGGAAGGAAGGAAGGAAAGAAGGAATAAAGGAAGGAAGATTTATAACCAGAAAATTCATGGAAAATAACATAACAAAATAATGTGAGGAGGAGAAAAAGATGGAAAGATATAGAGACACGGAGGAAGAGAAGGAGGAGGAGGAGGAGAAGGAGGAGGAAGAAGAGGAGGAAGAGGAAGAAGAAGAGCAGGCAGAAGTAGTGGTAGTAGTGGTGGTGGTGAATAAAGAAGATATCAAAAAGAGAGAAAAACAAGATGGAAAAAGAGGAGGACGATAGCTACCTGACGAGAGGAGGAGGAGGAGGAGGAGGAGGAGGAGGAGGAGGAGGAGGAGGAGGAGGAGGAGGAGCAGCAGAAGCCTCAGGGGAGAGCAACAGATCTATCGAGTCACGGGCGGCTGCTTCTGACATGCCGCAAGATTTAAGGGGGAGAGGGGGGGAGGGAGAGAGGGAGGAAGAGGGAGGGAGAGGAAGAGGAAGAGGGAAGGAGGGAGAAGAGAAGGGGAGCAGGGAGGTTAAGATGAGAGGCAGAGGGTGCGAAAGAGAAGAAGGGAGAGGAAGCAAGAGATCAGGGAGGAAGAAGAAGGGAGAGATAAGGAGAGGTTGGGAAAGGGAGGCAGGGAGGGAGAAAGGCAGGGAGAGCGAAAGGGAGTCAGGGAGAGAGCGAAAGAGAAGCAGGGAGTAAGGCAAGGGAGGTAGCGGTGAAGAGAGGAAGGGTGAGAGAGGATGAGGAAAACAGGGAGAGGGGAAGGGAAGTAGGGAGAGAAAGGACGAGGGAGACAGACAGTGAAAGGGAGACAAGGCAAATAGAAGAAGAAAGAGAGGAAAAACAGTTTATAAAGGGAAGAGATACGACGAGGAAATGAAACTAGTGAAGAACGGAAACTGTCTGAAGGAAAAATAAATGAGGAGGGAATGAAACTAAGAAACGAGAAGAAAAAAAAAAAAAAGAGAAATATGAAAAAAGAAAACGAAAATAAGAATGAGAAACAGCCGTAAATAGAAGAGAAACGAGTAGGGGAAACTAATATAAAATGGAATCAGTTGAAAATGAGAGACGAATACGGGGAAGACAGAACTAAGAAAACAAGAAGAAAAATAGATGGAAAAGAAACTAAGATATATTGTTAAGAGGAAAAGAGGAAGGAGTAGGAAACGAAAGTAATAAAGAAGAGAGATGAAGACGGAAAGAACAACCAAATAAATAAAATAAAAGCGAAAGAATAAAATCGATCTACAACGAGAGAGAACTGATCAAAGAGGGAGTTTCCGAGGGCAGACTATACAAGAATATTAGAAAGGGAAGGAGATTACCGCGGAGGGGATATCAGGGCAAGGAGAAGGCGGACTGGTTATATTGCGGAAGCCTCTCGATGCTACTCAACCACGTAATCCAGTCCCTTAAACAGCCGAGGAAAGGGAGTTAGGCTCGCAAAGGAGAAGGAAATGGGAGAGAGAGAATAAAGGAAGGGACGAAAGTAGGAGGATTAGAAAGGGTAGTGGGTAGAGGATAGAATTGGGGAAGAGACAAGGAAAGTAGGAAAAAGGGAAAGAAAAGCAAGATGAGAGTGAAAGAGAAAGGAGAGGGAATGAAAGAAGGAAATGAGGAAAAAAGGAGGGAGAGAGAAGGAGAAAAGGAAAGAGGAACTGATAGAAGGAAAGGACAAAAAGAGCAGAATAGGTAGGGAAGAAAAGGAGAAAGGAATACACGGAATGAAAGAAGGAAAAATCAAAAGAAGGAGGCTGATAAGTAGAAGGGAAGAGAAGGATACAGGGAAAGAGGAAGAGAAGGAGAGAGAAAGAGGAAGGGAAGGAGTGAAAGAGGGAGGGAATAAAAGAAGAAAAGGACGAAATTAGAGGATCGATGAGAAGGACAATATAATGAAGGAAAAATGAAGAAAAAGAGGGAAAGAATAAAGGAGGAAAGGGATAAATTAAAAGGACGATGAGTAGGATTAGAGAGAGAGAGAGAAGAGAGAGAGAGAGAGAGAGAGAGAGAGAGAGAGAGAGAGAGAGAGAGAGAGAGAGAGAGAGAGAGAGAGAGAGAGAGAGAGAGAGAGAGAGAGAGAGAGAGAGAGAGAGAGAGAGAGAGAGAGAGAGAGAGACTGAAAAGAAGAAAGGGAGGGAGGGAGGGAGACAGGGAGAGAGAGGGAGGGAGCGAGGGAGGATTCAGAAGATTAGGATGTCTTAAATGTTCTCTTGAAGGAATATGATGAAGGAGGAACGTGCGGCGGGCCACGAGGCGAGATTAGGGGCGACCGGGGATGAAAAAAAGTGGAAAAGATATGAAAATGAGGAGCAACGAAAAGAAATAAAGACAAGGAAAGCAGAGAAGAGAGGAAGTGAGATGTAATGAAACGCCGGAGAAAACAGTGAAAAATATATGAAAATGAAGCTTAAGAAATATGTCAATAAGAGAGGGAAATAAAATGAAGGAGATAGTGAATTGCAAGGGATAGACAAAGAAAACGGAGAAAAATGTATATGAAATTGAAGCGTAGAGAAAAGATGAATTAAGGAAGGGAAGTAAAGGGAGGGAAAAGTGAACTGTTATGGAAGGGTAAGGAAATAAAAGGATGATGCGGAAAAAAAGAAAAATATATGAAAATGAGGCGTAGGGAAAAGATAGATAAGGAAGGAAGATGAAAGAAGAAGGAAAAATGAGGTAAAGTGTAATGGAGGACGACCATGAATGAAAAGAGAAAAATAAATGACAAGGAGAAATAACGAAAAGATAAATAATGGAAGGAAATTAAAGGTAAGAGAGAGAAAGAGTGAAGTATAATTTAAGGGTAACTGAAACTATGAATAAGAGATGAAAATAAAGTGTAATGAAAATAAAAAAAGAGAAAGAAAAAAAGAAGATTGAGAGACAAGAACAATGAATAGACAAGGAAAATTAAGAACGATGATGGATGAAAAAGAGTGAAAGAGATATGAAAATGAAGCGTAACGAAAAGAAATGAAGGAGGGAAAACAGAGGAAAGGGAGAAGGTTGAGTGAAATGGAAGGGCATGGAAAAAACGAAGAAATATAGAGATGAAACGTAACAAAAAGAAACAAAGGAAGGAAAATAGACAAAAGAAAAATAAACGATAATAATAATAATAATAATAATAATAATAATAATAATAATAATAATAATAAAGTAAAAGAGGAGAGAGAAGTAATTGCGTGTTATAAAGACATGGGAAATGAAAAATGCAAGAATTACACTGTAGAAAAAAATGCAGTTTAAAAGAAAGAGAAAGAAAATGAAAAAAATAAGGTGAAAAACAAAATAAGGGAAAATTAATATAAAAGAAAAAAAATAAAGAGAAAACGGCGAAAGGAAGAAGTGGAGAAAACTGAGATCATAAACAAACGGAAAGACAAGAGAAAAGAAGGAACAAGAAGGAAAAAAAGTAGGAGAAAAACGAAAAAAAGACGGTGAAAAACGAAGAAAAAAAAACAAGAAGGGGAAAAATGAGGAAAAGAGGAGGAAAAAATAAGAAAAAAAGAGGAAAACGTGAGATCAAAATAAAGTGGGTTCGCGTTGTCTTGTCCAATTAATTACGTTGGACCAGTCAAGTGTTTTCCTCGTGTGTGTGTGTGTGTGTGTGTGTGTGTGTGTGTGTGTGTGTGTGTGTGTGTGTGTGTGTGTGTGTGTGTGTGTGTGTGTGTGTGTGTGTGTGTGTGTGTGTGCGCGCGCGCGCGCCTGAGGAAGTGTTTTGTTCGCTTGTTTGTTTGTCTTCTTCAATTTACTCTCTCTCTCTCTCTCTCTCTCTCTCTCTCTCTCTCTTCGTGTTCTCCTCTTCTCTCTCCTCCATTTTATATGTCACATCCTCCTCCTCCTCCTCCTCCTCCTCCTCCTCCTCTTCTCCTCCTCCTCCTCCTCCTCCTCCTCCTCCTCCTCCTCTTCCTCCTTAAGCACTTCCCATTTCCTTCCGCACCGGACAAACAGGACTTCAATAATCCCCAGGTCTCTCTCTCTCTCTCTCTCTCTCTCTCTCTCTCTCTTCCCTTCCCTTTCCTTTCCATTCCCTACTCTTCCTACTCTTCCTATTCCTTTCCTTCTTCTCCCTTGCTTTTCCTTCCTTTCCTTCATCTCTTTTTTTCACTACTGTTCAAATTTCTCATTCCCACATGCCTTCTTCCCATCTATCCATCTCTCTACCCATCTATTTCTATGTCACTATTCTTTTCATCGTTTACTGGGAGAAGGATCGGAAGAGAAGAGGAAATTAAGATAAAAGTGTAAGACAAAAGGGACCTGAACGTATGGCAAGAGCTTAAGGTATTGAAATAAGGCGATGAGCCTCCCAAGAGTTAGAAATCCTGCTGTTATTGGATAGGAGGAAAGGAAGGACAGGAAGGGTGTATAAAGAGAGGGATGAAGGGAGAATAGACCAGGAAGGAGGAAACAGGAAGGAAAAGAGGGAAAAAGGATGGAAAGGAGGAAGGGATGAAGGAAGAATAGGCCAGGAAGGAGGAAACCGAGGAAGGAAATTAGGAAAAAAGGATGGAAGGGAGGAAGGGATGAAGGAAGAATAGGTCAGGAAGGAGGAAACAGAGGAAGGAAAAGAAGGATAAAAGGATGTAAAGGAGGAAGGAATAAAGGAAGGATAGGCCAGGAATGAGGAAACAGGGGAAGGAAAAGAAGGATAAAAGGATGGAAAAGATGAAAGGATGAAGGAAGAATAGGGCAGGAAGGAGGAAGCAGAGGAAGGAAAAGAGGGATAAAAGAATGGGAAGGAGGAATGGGAGAATAAGAAGGGTGGATAGGAAGGGAAACTAGGGCAGAAAGGAGGAAATAGAGGAGGAAAGGAAGGAAAGTCGGTGTGGATATGGAAAGGGAGGATAAGAAGTGTGGGAAGAGGAAAGAGAGAGGGAAAAAATGAGGAAACGGAGGAAGGAAACGAAGGAAAGTAGGTATAAAGAAGTAAAGGGATGATAGGAAGAGAGGAAGGGAGAAGGACAGGAAAGAGGAAACTAAAATAACTGACCTCGTCCAACATTAGATAAATTAAACCTCTCGTTGACTTAAAGAAAAGGTCATGAAGTGTGTCAAAGGTGAAGGTAGTATTATCATGGGTCGTACTTTGTCTTGAGCATAAATAAGACTCTTTATTATTTATTTATGGATGATGAGGAAGAGGGATGACTATATGTTATGAAAAGGAAAATAGAAAGGCCTAAAACATCATGGGTCGTACTTTATCTTGAGCATAAATAAGACTCTTTATTATTTATTTATGGCATGATGAGGAAGAGGAATGACTATATGTTATGAAAAGGAGGATAGAAAGGCCTAAAACATCCTGCTCCAGCGAGGAAAAAATAGTGATGGTTGAAAATATGAACCGTGTGATATTACGAGCCCAGGAAAATCATAAATGTCCCTGAATAAGACGGCGCTGGCTGGAGTGTTTTCATGGATGTCACGAGAGAGGATTTTCTCCAACAAGGAAATATAAAAGGAAAACATGCAAATAGACGTGGAAATAGAAATGTTGAAAGGTGACGTGAACATAAACAACAACGAAAAAAAATCAAAGTGACGTGAATAGAAAAAAAATATGCACAGGACGTGAAAATATAAAGAACAAACAATGCAGAACGATGTGATGATATAAATAATTAATGTGAAACGAAGTATGAATAAAAAAGTGGTGTAAAAAATACGTGAAAATAAGAATAAAAGAATAATGCACAACGACGCGATAGTATAGATAATTAATGTAAAACGAAGTAATAACATAAATAAATAATCAATGCGAAACAAAGTAAACATATAAGTAATTAATGCAAAAGGTCACGAAAATGGAAAGTAAAATATTACAAAACGATGAAAAAATAGAAAAAAATAATGCACAACGACGCGATAGTGTAGATAATTAATACAAAACGATGTAATAAAATAATAACTAAATAATCAATGCGAAACAAAGTAAACATGTAAGTAATTAATGCAAAAGGTCACGAAAATGGAAAGTAAAATATTACAAAACGATGAAAAAGTAGAAAAAAAAATGCACAACGACGTCAAATTAAACAGATCCAATAAAATGACGATACAGTAATGATTCCCAGAAAACGACTCAGCAAATGGAAATATCGGTAAACAAACTAATGATGATATGCAATCAAATACGACACAAACATTAAAGTAAACAAACACAACGGCTGAAAAAAATGGAATACAAAACAAAAATGCGAGAGACCCACACCCACACGCACTCGAAAATAAGGAAAAAATAAATGCATACAGAAATAAAGATTGCATAAAAGCTACAAAATGAAAATGAAAGACAGTGCTACGCGACAATCAAGAAAATAATAAAAAAAACGAACCTGAAAGAAATACAAAACTATGAAAAGGAAAATACAGACAGAAAACCTTGAAAGTCATGCGTCACGGACAACAAAACTAAATAAAAAGGAAAAAAAAAAATACACAAAGCTGCAACAAATACAAAACTAAGGAAAAAAAAATAGACAGAAAACTTCAAAAATCCCAAAAGGTCTTTGTATGTCACGAGAAACAAACTAACAAACATAAAAAATAAATAAATGAAGAAAGAAAAAGAAACCTGAAGCACAAACTAAAGTAATCGAATCGTTTAAATAGTTTTCAAAGGCTTTTCCAAATGAGCGCGTCCACATAGCAGAAGGAAGAGGAGGAAGAGGAGGAGGAGGAGGAGGAGGAGGAAGAAGAGGATGGAGAGCAGGGCGAGTCCATCCTTATTGTTGGTGCGGTGATAATGGCGGCGAGGAGGAGGGCGGAGGGGCGTGATAATGATGATTTTATTAGAATCTCGCAGCCTCGGGGCCTCGGCTTTGGGGTCAGGAGTCACGAGGATCACCAGCAGGAAGAGTAAACCAGCGGCGCCTCTCACACGTGTCACCATTCGGACTCTGACGTCACGCGCCTTTCCCCTAGTGAGCGCGCGGGGCGGGGTCGTGCGTGGCGGTGATTGGCAACTGCGGGACCAATGGGAGCGGGAGGCGGCGTGTGAGCTCTCGCGTGACGCCTCGCGGGTGAACTGTCAACCAGATGGAAATTGATGGTTGGCCGCTGAAGTAATTGCTACCATTCAAACAGCAGGGAAAGGGGGAAGGCAGGAAGGGTGGATAGGAAGGGAGGGCGAAAGGGAGGATAGGAGGAAAGGACAGTAGGAGAGGAAGGAGGAAACAGAGGAGGGAAAGGGCGGAAAGTGGGTCTGAATGTGGAAAGGGAGGCAGGGAGAATAGGGAAGGAAGGAGAAACAGGAAGGAAAGAAGGAGGAGGAGATGATAGAGAGGGAGGAGTGGAAGGAAGCAAGGGAGGGAAGGGAGGAAAGGAGAGTAGGGCAGGAAGGAGGAAACAGAGTAGAGAAAGTGGATGTTGATATGGAAAGTGAGGAAGATAGGAGAGAGAGAAAGAGAAGAGAAGGGAGGAAGGAAGGAGATGGAGAAGGAATGATGAAGCAGAGGTAGGAAGGAAAGGAAATAGGTCAGGAGGGAAGGAGGAAACAGAAGGAGAGGATTGAAACTGGGCGAGAGGGAGGAAAGAGAGGATAGGAATGAAGGATAGGAAAGAAAGGACAAAGGTAGGGAAAATAAACCAGGAAGAAGGAAACAGAGGAAGGAAAGGAGGGAAAAGAGGAAACAGAGGGAGGAAAGGAGAGAAAGGGGGTGTAGATGTGGAAAGGGAGGAAGTAATGAAAGTAGAGAAGGAAAGAAGGAAGGACGAAAGAATAGAGGGATGAAGAGGAAGGGAGGAAATAAAAAAGGGATAACAGGAAAAGGAAGAAGACAAAGAAATGAAAGAAAATGGATGTGAAAGAGGAGATGGAGGGTAGGAAGGGACGATGGAAGGGAGGGAGGAAGGAAGAGAGAAGGGCAGGAAGGAAGAAACAGAGGAAGGAAAGGAGGGAAAGTGTATGTGGAGGAGGAAAGGAAGGAAAATAGGAGGGCAGAATAGAGAGGAAAAGAAGAATGGAAGGAAGAAAGAAAGGAGGAATGGAAAGGAGAAAGGAGGGATGGGAAATAGGAAAAAAAGAAAGGAAGCATGGAAGGGAAAGAGAAAGGATTAGGAGAAATGAGGAAGAAAGGGAAATAGAGAGAAAGAGAGGAAGGGAGGGAGGGAAAATTGGCTAGTCTGAAAGAGGGAACGAAATCAGGGAGGAAAGGAAGATGAGAAATAAGAAAAAGTTGAAGGGAAGGGGGAGGAAAGAAAGATGGGAGAAGAGAGAGAGGAAGGAACATTATAAAAACTAGGATCGAAGGAAGGAAGAAACAGAAGAGGAGAAGAAATGGGAAGGGGAAAAAGAATGAAAGAGGAAAAGGAAAGAAAGGGAAAAGAGAGAAAGATAAGGATAGGGAAAGTGTGAGATATGAAAAGGAAGGAGGAAGGAAGGAAGAAAGGAAAAGAAAAGAGATGAAGAAGAAAAGGGAAAGAAAGGTGGACACGGGAGGATAAAAGAAAGATAGAAAAGGAGAAAATGGAGATGGAATGATAGACGAGAGGAAGGAAAGGAAGGAGGAAAGGAAGGCGATAAAGGAAGGTCAAAGGAGGGAAAGGGAAGTGAGAAAACGAGAAAAAAATAAGATGGAAAAAGGCGGTAAAGGACAAGGAAGGGAGGAGGAGGAGGAGGAGGAGGAGGAGGAGGAGGAGGAGGAGGAGGAGGAGGAAGAGGAGGAGGAGGAGGAGGAGGAGGAAAAAGAAGGCATTCCAATGTCTTCCTCCCTTTTCCCCCTATTCGTTCATCTCCCATCTCCCCGTAGCGTCAGTGCGACTCACAAGAACTGGTACAACTCGTCACGGCCACATTTCTATCATGTACACAAATGCACGTAGTTTAATTCTCAAAAAAGACGAAATTAGGGCGTATATTGCAACAGAGAAACCAGATGTGGTAGCCATCACAGAGACTTGGGCCAACTCTATTAATCTAGAATCCGAACTGTCATTCCCTGGGTACGAAAGCTTCCACAAAAGTCGAAAGCACAAGTAAGGAGTAGTAGTAGTTTGCTACGTAAAAAGTACACTCCCTGCCATAAAAATAGACAAACAGGACGCAGAGAAATACGATTCTGTCTACGTGGAGATAACCGCAAATAACAAGAAACTAACACTTGCAACCGTATACAGGCCTCCGAAACAACAGGCAGCCGATGACACTGCCCTCTACGAAGAGATTCACTCTCTAACACAAAGCAAGGAAGCAATTATAATTGGGGACTTTAATTGCCCTAACATTGACTGGGGACTGATGACTGGAGATCAAGAGGGTAACAGGCTTATAGAAATGGTGGAGGATTCGTTGCTCACTCAAGTTGTAACTCAACCAACAAGAGAAAACAATCTGCTGGATCTGGTATTAGTAAGCGACCCCGACCTCATTCGCGACTGTACAGTTGGTGAGAAACTTAATGGGTGCGATCACCACTTAATCCGTTTTAATATCAATATATGTCACAAACTCGTAGATAATCCGTCAGTGATACCAGATTACAAAAAAGGAAATTTCAACTTAGCCCGTGCGCTGCTTCCCCCTACGACCTTGGCATCACCGACAACACAATCGACAACGCGTGGAACGTCTTCAAAGATAAGCTGTTGCAAGTAGAGAAGGCTACAGTGCCTACGAAATCCAGGCGAGTAAATGGGGCCGTAGATCCACCGTGGATGACCAGAGAAATAAAAAGGGCAGTAAACCTAAAAAAAAAGAATTATAATTTGATGAAAGAGAATGCTACGGCCGAAGCCAGCACACAGTACCACAACAGCCTCAGAGCTTGTCGCAGCCTTATTCGGAGTAGCAAACGCAACTATGAAAAGCAAATAGCGCGCGAAATCAAAAATAACTCCAAGAAATTCTTCACGTACATAAGATCGAAAAAGAAAGTAAAATCCAATATTGGTCCCCTGACAGACGAGACTGGATCTGTAACTCAGGACAGTAAACAGATGGCCAGAATCCTCAACAGTAACTTCGCATCCGTATTCACAGTCGAGGACATCGAAACCATTCCCGAGGGTCCTGACCCGCCGAGTGAGATCACGCCGCTGGAAATTGACTCAATATGCGACCAAGAAGTAAAGAAGTACTTGGACAAACTCGAGACGAACAAGTCAACGGGACCCGACAGTTTGTCCCCGCGGTTATTAAAAGACCTTAAACAACAAATACTTCAACCACTCACTAACATATTCAACCGGTCAGTTCAACTAAACAAGGTCCCGGAAGACTGGAAGATGGCGAACGTAACACCGATTTTCAAAAAAGGAGACAAAAGCGTTGCATTAAACTACAGGCCCATAAGTTTGACATCAGTGGCAGGAAAAATACTCGAAAAGATTATTAGAGATAAACTTGTTAAGTTTCTAGAAAACAATAATATAATCTCCGACACCCAGCATAGCTTCAGAAACAAGCGCTCCTGCCTAACGAATTTATTAGACTTCTTCCAAGGTATATATAAGAACTGGGATGCCCACATCCCCAGTGATGTTATATACCTGGACTTTCAGAAGGCCTTCGACAAGGTACCGCACGAGCGACTCCTTAAGAAACTGCACTCGGCGGGCATCGGAGCCAATCTGATCGCGTGGATAAGAGATTGGCTCACCGACAGAAAACAACGAGTACTACTCAACGGACAGGCTTCCGATTGGCTACCAGTCACTAGTGGAGTGCCTCAAGGGTCAATGCTGGGACCCATCCTCTTTATCATATATATCAACGACCTCGAATCAGGACTGAAATCCACAATATCGAAATTTGCAGATGACACCAAGGTGGGTGGAGATGCCCTCACAAAGACCGACTGCGAAATCATTCAGAAAGACCTCAATCACATTATCGAATGGTCGGAAAAATGGCAAATGTCTTTTAATGTTGACAAATGCAAAGTCATGCACATTGGGTCCCAAAATAGTAACCACTCACACATCATGAATGGGAGACCTGTGCAAGCGATGCAGGAGGAAAATGATCTTGGAGTCACTATCAGCAGTGACCTGAAACACGCGAATCACTGTAAAAAAGCATACAACAAGGCCAACATTAAGCTTGGGTTCATAGCGAGGAACTTCGAGTGTAAAACACCAGACGTGATGCTATCCTTGTATAATTCCATGGTAAGACCGCACCTCGAGTATGCAGTGCAGTTCTGGTCTCCCAATTGCAGAAAGGACATTGCTTTACTGGAAAAGATTCAACGACGCGCCACAAAGATGATTCCAACCTTCAGGGATCAACCGTACGAGGAACGACACAAGCGACTCAATCTCTTTACATTGGAGAAAAGACGCCTACGAGGGGATATGATTCAAGTCTTCAAGTATCTAAAAAAGTTCAGTAACATCGATTACTCCAAATTCTTTGAACTGCAAACCAACTCAAGAACTAGAAATAACGGTTTACCCATTCAGTCGAGTCGATGTAACACAGACATTGGAAGGAGTTTCTTTTCAAACCGAGTCATCCGCCACTGGAACAATCTTCCCTCAGAAGTAGTAAATGCGAATACCATCAACTCCTTCAAATATAGAATCGACCGTCATTTCGCTGCGTCGGGAGTAAACTGAATAACGAGGTGCTTTCATCTGCTCCTCAATATCGAGGTGCTTTCATCTGCTCACCAAGCCCCAAGTGGCGGTCGAGCAGATTAAATCACCCAAGCGGGGGACCTCGTAATGAGCCAATAGGCTTGCTGTTGCCTGCATTTCCATGTTTCCATGTTTCCCTTTCCCTTTCTCTCTCTCTCTCTCTCTCTCTCTCTCTTAATTATTTGCGGTGTCTTGTTCCTGTCTCTCTCATCTTCTCATTTTCCTCATTATGGCAAAACCATTGACAATTTTAAGAGGATGAGATGCATGAAAGGAAGAGGAAGAGGAAGAGGAGGAGGAGGAGGAGGAGGAGGAGGAGGAGATAGATAGATAGAGATTGACAGATAGGTAGATAGAGAGATGGAGAGAGAGAGAGAGGCTATGTGTGTGTGTGTGTGTGTGTGTGTGTGTGTGTGTGTGTGTGTGTGTGTGTGTTGACAAAGTTTTTCCGTTCCTCTTTCGTTTCATCATTAACATTACGTTCATTAGGGCTTCATTAAACATTACCCGTCCCGGCGATCCATTACAGGTAAATTCCCTTCATTAACTACAGGTGGGGCGCGCAGGTGGGTGATCGGAGGAGAGACTCGGCTTCCTCGCGCGGCAATGGAGACGAATGGCCCTTTTTTTTGGATGGTTAATGCTGGATAAATATTGATGCTGCAAAAATGGCTGTTGACTGTGTGTTTGTTTCTCTCTCATGATGAATTAATCCCTCACTCTCACTCTCTCTCTCTCTCTCTCTCTCTCTCTCTCTCTCGTTCGTTCGTTCCATATATTTCAGAGTTTCATTTTCTTTCCCTCAGCATTCTCTTTTTCCCTTTCATTCCCCTTACTTCATCTCATACCTCCTCCTCCTCCTCCTCCTCCTCCTCCTCCTCCTCTTCCTCCCCCCTATTTTTGTGGCCAATACGCCTTAGGAAAGCCAATATATCATGCCAAACCTACTTAGCTGTCCCTTCTCCTATAGCGTTAGAACCCACTCCCCTACTCTCTCTCTCTCTCTCTCTCTCAATCTAACTACACATTTCAATCAATTCAACCTTTCATTCGCTTTTTAATCCCTTCTCCTGTAACTCTCACTTTTTTTCCCTTTTTCTTTTATTTTCGCATTTTACCAATTTTGTTCCAGTGTGATATTCGTATTGGATGAACAAAAAAAAAAAGCGTGGCGCGGAAAGAATACTGCACGTGATAAGGGACCGCCGGCGTAGAGATACATTCAACTAATAGCGAATTCCATGTATCAAATTATTATATATATGAAGCGTGAGAGCAAATCCTGTTCATTAGTCTAACAATTTATCTTTTACGGGAGATCCGCTGTTTTTTTTTTTCCCCCCGATGTGTCTGTGTGTCTGTCTGTCTCTCTCGCTCACATTCTCACTTTCAATACCTCTCTCTCTCTCTACCTGCAATCACGTCACCTTTACGCACCTCCCCATCCCAATCACCACTATCACCACTATCATCACCAACACCACCGATTTCTGTGAGAGGTGGAGACAGGATGGGCAGTTACCTATCATTCCTGGCTCTCCCCACCCGGCAGCGAATAGGCACCGGGTATCGATCTGGGGTTGTGTCCCTGGGGTGGTGATCCGGTGAATCGAAGAGGAACACAACAAGGGGAGGAACACAAGGGGAATACCTAAGGGTGAATATCGAAGGGTGAATATTCAAGGACTTAGACACGGGAGACATGGGTTTGTAGTCATGTAAATAGAGAAAGATTTAGGAGCAGTAAGTAGCGGGCTTTTTTTTTATATTTTTCTTTACGCTCTTGAACTGTCTCCTTAGCTGTAAAAAAACAAAACTTAAAGCTGAATTACACACGCACACACACACACACACACACACGCACACACACACACACACACACACAGACACACACACACCCCGAGCCACCCTACACGACACAGTATGTTTTGCAAATATACTCGCAAATTCCAGCCAGATTTACCTGATAGCGCGATTCACTGATTCAATTACAAATCCGCCAAGCTGGAATTTAAGGCTGATGAGTGTGAAATAGCCGAGAGTCCCGCCATTACCTCCTCTCCCTGTATTGTTCGGGGGGTGGGGGTGAGAGAGAGAAGAGAGAGGAGAGAGAGAGAGAGAGAGAGAGAGAGAGAGAGAGAGAGAGAGAGAGAGAGAGAGAGAGAGAGAGAGAGAGAGAGAGAGAGAGAGAGAGTGTATGTGGTGTGTGTGTGTGTGTGTGTGTGTGTGTGTGTGTGTGTGTGTGTGTGTGTGTGTGTGTGTGTGTGTGTGTGTGTGTGTTTGAAACTGATAACAATGATAGTTGTACTTACTACTACTACTACTACTATTACTACTGCTACTACTACACATCATCATCATCATCATCATCATCATCATAATAATAATAATAATAATAATAATAATAATAATAATAATAATAATAATAATAATAATAATAATAACAATAATGAAGTAGAGACATTTTCGACAAATTGTTATTATCACTATTACGATTATTGGGTAAAGGAAGAGGAAGCAAACCCAGGTGTATCAGGGGAGTTTATTCCTGACCTGCGGAGCGACTCAAAGCGATACAGGATCCAAGAAGAAGAAAAGAAGAAAAAGAGGAAGAAGTCCCCTGCTCACTGATTCTGCGCAGCGAGGATAGCTTGTCTGAGGCTGTTTTGACGACGCCGGGGATGTGTGTGTGTGTGTGTGTGTGTGTGTGTGTGTGTGTGTGTGTGTGTGTGTGTGTGTGTGTGTGTGTGTGTGTGTGTGTGTGTGTGTGTGTGTGTGTGTGTGTGTGTGTGTGTGTGTGTGTGTGTGTGTGTGTGTGTGTGTGTGTGTGTGTGTGTGTGTGTGTGTGTGTGTGTGTGTGTGTGAAAAACGAAACTATAAGAAAAAAACTGAAACGTCAAACTTCCCCTTTTCGTCTCACTTTCCCGTCCCTCACACTCTCATTCCTTCCTTCCTTCCCATCTAGTCCCTCTCCCTCTCTCCCTCCCTTCCCCCTCCCTCTCTCAGCCTCACAGCCCCGCCACCTTTCCTATTATACCTCCGTATGGTCAATTTTCTCTCTTTATTAGTCAATTCAGGGATATGATTCGATTTGGGTTCGCAGATCCTGAAAATGGGGCGACAATACGCGCCTCGCCAGTAGCTTCCTCTTCGTCAGCGCCTAATGACCGTGAGATGAGGAACGCGAACCAACACAGAGAGGGAGGGACGTGGCCGCCTCTCTGCGTTTCTTTATACTCGAACATGTACGTTGAAAGGCATTTGGCTAGGACGGCCGAGGGGTTGTTGTTGGTGGTGGGTGTGGTTGTAGTAGTAGAAGTAGTAATATTAATGCTTGTTGTAGTAGTGGTAGTGTTGTTAAGGTGAATATTCCAAGTGGGGCTCGTCAGATGAAATGGTTGGAGAGTATTGTCGCTGGTTATTGGAGAAGTGTGATTATGGCGTGGTGAGGAGGTGGACCAAGACGAGGAGGAGGAGGAGAAGGAGGCGGAGGAGGAGGAGCAGGAGAAGGGAAGGAAACTAGAAAAACAAAAATAGCAACCCTTTATATCTTTTTATCATTCCTGTCCCGCTCTAAAGAAATTAATCTCCATAATTAGACAAAAAAAGGGGTTAACGTGATGTTCTCCTCTTACGTGAAAATTCTACCGGTGAAAACATATTGATGATGATGATAGTGATGATGGTAATGATGATGATGATGGTGGTGATGGGATTGAATGGCACTTATTATATCAACGCATTCTTCTTCTTTTTCTCCATTATCGTTCTTGTTGTTATCGTTATTATTCGTATTGTTATTTCTTCTATTCCCTTCCTTTATCATGAATTCACTTTCACTCTCAATTTCAGGGACGATGATGACGGTGATGATGGTATCGATCGACCTAACTTCCGCTATTATTGTTCCTCCTCCTACTTCTCTTCCTCCTCCTCCTCCTCCTCCTCCTCCTCCTCCTCCTCCTCCTCCTCCTCCTCCTCCTCTTCTTTTCCTCACACGATCTCCATGAACATTACTTTTGCATGTAAAGAGGGAGGGTTAAGAGGAGGAGGAGCACGAGGGGGAGGAGGTTGTGGATAGGGAAAGGGGGAGGATACGGCAAAGAGGGGTGAATGAGGGGAGATTGGGGTGCGAGGGGAGGATGAGGGAGTGAGGGGAGGATGAAGGGAGGGTGAAATTGTAAAGGGAAGGTGAGAGAGTGAAAGAGAACTGTGAGGGAGTGAAGGGAAGGTGAAGGGAGGTCGGGGGTGTGAGGGGGAAGGTTAGTGAATAAGAAGGGGTGAAGGTGTAAGGGTGCGAGGGGAGAGGGGTGCTGGGGTGGGGTGGGGAGCGTAGGCAGGTGTGAGGGGCGTGATGAGGCAGGTAAAGGTAGTCAGGTGTGCCATTAAGGTAAGCAAGCGGCCCCGAGGTGTACTACGGGAGGAGGAGGAGGAGGAGGAGGAACACAAATGAGCACAAAGAAAGAACAAACAACAGCAGACCTGATGGTTCGACTAGGCTACTACTACACTAACTATCTAAACAAAGGCGGAAGATGAAGGACAGCAAAGGCGAAGGCTCCTCGCCCCCCAACCCTCCAGCCAAAGCTGGCAGGATAGGAAAAGAACCATGCAGCATGGAAAAACTGCATGGAAATTATGCAGGAAAGAGGAAAGAACTACCATTACTGCTACCACTAACCGGGCGATAAAAACGGACAAGGACACCAGTATTCGAAAGAACTTAACGTTATTACGACAATGAGTAATATCTTAGTTGCTGGTTGGATTTAAAATACTTGTCTAATCTATTCTTGAAGGCCGTAACTGTTGTACTATCAACATCACAGGGTAGAGAATTCCAAACATTAACGACTCGATTGAAGAAAAAGTGTTTAGCTTCGTGCGACGAGAATCTTTTACCACTTATCTTGAAATTAAGATTTCTTCTTGTTCTATTTGATAGATCAATTGTAAAGTAATCTTCCGCATTAATATCACTGTATCCTTTAAATATTTTAAACTCTTCTATTAGATCGCCTCGCAGTCTTCGCTTTGATAGGCTGAATAAATTTACTTCTTTAAGCCTTTGTTCATACGAAAAATTTCTCAACCTAGGAATCATCTTTGTTACTCTCCGTTGAACCAGTTCTAACTTTCCTGTCTTTTCTGTAATAGGGAGACCAAAACTGTACACAGTACTCTAGACGGGGTCGAACCAACGAATTATACAGTTTTGATATTACTTTTTCCGATTTATTATTAAAGACTCGTCCGATGAAGCTAATCAATTTGTTTGCGGTTTTAACTACCTCTGAACAATGCTGACCGGGCTTCCAAGATCCTTTTCTTTACTTACTGCAGAAAGTTGTTGGCCATACATTACGTACCGAACGCGATTGTTATTTTTTCCGATGTGTAACACTTTACATTTGTAAAGGAGGAGGAGGAGGAGGAGGAGGAGGAGGAGGAGAAGGAGAAAACATTAACATTGAATAACAAGTAAACTAATGCCGAGTGGATACAACGAGGAGGAGAAAAAAAAGTACATGGAAAACAACAAAAACAACAACTACTAAAACAATTATTGAGCTTCTTCACATTGCAGAAAATACTGATGTAGAAAACAATAAACGTGTAGAATTCGTCTGTCTAGAAATAGGTGTAGAAAAATTGTGTGTAGAAATAATAAAAGAATAATAATTAGATGGAAAACAAAAACTAACGCATCAACAACAACAACAACAACAACAACAACAACAACAACAACAACAACAACAACAACAACTACAACAACAACAACTAAAGCAACAACTGAGTTTCTTCACATTCTAGTAGAGGTTCATCGCCTTCACCAGCATCACTACAACATTCTCTCTCTCTCTCTCTCTCTCTCTCTCTCTCTCTCATCTCTCACTCAGTCTCCCTCCAACAGAAAAAAGAAAAAGAAAATATCCACGAAAAATAAAACAACAACAACAAATAAAAAGAAAATAAAGAAATCCAGATCAAGTTTCGTTAAAATCTCGGGTTGGTAACAATTTTTAGGATTAACACTTGTTTTTGGTCTTTGTTTTTCCTCTTTTTTCCCCTTTTCTTTATCCTTTTCCCCTCTTTGTGTGTGTGTGCGTGTGTGTGTGTGTGTGTGTGTGTGTGTGTGTGTGTGTGTGTGTGTGTGTTCTAGTCTCCCTTTGTTTGTTCTTCTTTGTTCTCCTTTCACCTATTTGCATTTAGGCTTCGCGGCTGCCATTTCGTTGCCCGGTGGTGGCGTTTTAGCGTTGATTTTAAGCTTTCAGGAGGAGGAGGTAGGAGGAGGAGGGGGGAGGAGGGGGGAGGAGGAGGAGGAGGAGGAGGAGGAGGAGGAGGAGGAGGAGGAGAGGAAACATAAGAATAAGTTTGAAGTTATTATTTTTGTAAGACTGTATTGTGTTAAACTCCCTCTCTCTCTCTCTCTCTCTCTCTCTCGCCTCCTGTTTTGGTGCATATATTATTTTTTTTTTTACCTTAATCTTATTCTTCATATTTTCTTCTCTCTTCCTCCCTCTTTCCTCCTCCTATTTATGTCTCCTTTTTTATCTTTTTATTTTTGTTTTGTCTTCCTGTTTTTCCTCCTTTAAATATTCTTCCTGTTCTTCTCTGCCTTTCTCTCACCCTTTCTTCTTCCTGTTTCTCATCCTCTTGCCCTTCCTCTCTTTCTATACTTTCTATTCTCCATATTTCTCTTCTTACTTTTTCTGCTTCTTATCTTTGACCATTTCTTTCCTCTTCCCTCTTCCTCTCTTCCATTCTTTACCTTCCTCTCTTCTTCTCTCTTCTTCTCTTCTTCTCTTCTTCTCTTCTTCTCTTCTTCTCTCTTCCTCTCTTCTTTTCTTCCTCTCTTCCACTCTTCATCTTCCTCTTTTCTTCTCTCTTCTCTTCTTCTCTTCTTCTCATCTTCTTCTCTTCTCTCTTCTTCTCTCTTCCTCTCTTCCTCTCTTCCACTCTTTATCTGTCTCCATCATTCTACCTCTCTACCTCTCCTCTCCCTTTTTCCTTCTCTCTCCCTCTCTCCCTTTTCTCTTCCTCTGTCTCCATGTTCCTATCCCTCCTTTCTCTCTCTCCTTCACTCTTCTCTCATTCTCTTCTCCCACTTTTCTCCGTGTATCTTCCTTCTTCACTCTCTTTATCAATTTCCCTCTTTCCCTCTTCCTTCTTAATGTGTCACCAGCTATTCCATTTTCTCTTTCTCTCTTTCTATCGCTATTTTTACCCTTCTTTCTCCTACCCTTTTCCTTCATGCCTATTTCTATTCCTTTTCTTTTACAATTTTTTTCCTCTTCTTCTCACTGTGGTCCACCTATCTCTTTTTCTCTCTATCTTTATCCCCCTTTTCCTCAGTGTCTTTTCTGTCTGTTTATTTCTCTTATTTTTTTCTATTTCCTTCTTTCTCTCTCTTATATCTTTAGTGACCCTTTCTCTTTCTCACTTTCTCCCTATTTTCATTTCTTCTGTCATTTGCTCTCTCTCTCTCTCTCTCTCTCTCTCTCTCTCTCTCTTTTTTATTTAAACAAATTTTTACAAAAAAAAAGGAGGCTCAAAATTACACTTTTTTGGTATAATTATTCTAAGAGCCTGTGTATGGGACAAATTGAATTGTCGAATGTTGAAACATACAATCATACAAATACAAAATACGAAAAAGTAAAGAAAAACATGTAAAAACAATATTGAATAATGTCAGTTTGTCACTTTATATTTATAGTTTATAGCACTAGCGCACTTGGGTGTCCCTCACGCCACCTGTGAGCAGCCAGCTTCACCTGCTGCGTGCTCATGTTCTCCACTTGGGAAGTGGCATCCGTGAACATGTTCCACAGGCGTGTGGTCCTGGCTGTATATGTGCGCTGGTGCTGCCTGGAGTGTGATCGAGGCACCTCCACGAGCTGGTCACCGGAGAGTGTAGTCCGGGTGAACCTCTGAGCAGCGCGTGGAGGGAGCCTCAAGCTGCTCTCTCTCTCTCTCTCTCTCCCCCTTCTTTTGTCCTCTCTCTCCCCTTCTTTTGTCTAGTCTTTTATTTAATGTACTTTTCTTTTTCACTTTCACCTTTCTCTTTTTCTTCCTCAATGTGCCCTTCTCCCTCCCTTCCCTTCTATCTCTCTCTATCTCTCTCTCCCCTTCCTTTTTTCCTTTCTCACCTTCTTTTGTCTAGTCTTTTATTTAATGTACTTTTCTTTTCCACTTTCACCTTTCTTTTTTTCTTATTCAATGTGCCCTTCCCCTCCTCCCCCTTCGTTCCTCCCTTCCCTTTCCTTCTCTTCCCTTCCCTTCCCTTCCCTTCCCTTCCCTCCCTTCCCTTCCCTCCCCTCCCTTCCCTTCCCTTCCCTTCCCTTCCCTTCCCTCCCTCCCCTCCCCTTCCCTTCCCTTCCCCTTCCCTTCCCTTCCCTCCTCCCTCCCCCCTCGCCAACACTTCCTGTCTTGGCCTATACGTACGAGGCCGGAATTAAGCCCCAGGGTCACATTTCTGGATAATTAAGTTGGACAAAACACACGTTAGGGCGCGATAATTATCTGGTTGTGTCCTCTCCACTGCCTTACGTTTTCTGTGGAAATAGAAAACGTCTCAGCGGCTACATGCGAGGGGGTTGATGTTGTTGGTGTTGTTTTTGTTGGTGGTGGTTGAGGAGGAGGAGGAGGGCAAAAGAGGGAAGAGGAACATGGGTAGAAAGAGTAAAGAAGATAAGGGGGAGGAGGAGGAAAAGGAAGAAGAAAGAATAGAAAAAAAAAGGCGGTAAATGAAAATAAGGAGAAGGAGGAGAATAAGAAAAAGAACAATAAAGAAACATTGACAAAAAAAAAAGATAAGACAAAAATACGTACTTCATCGTAACATTACTGTACACGCACATACATTTTCATTGCTTAAACACACACACGCACACACACACACACACACACACACACACTAAGGACAGGGATGGGACTGCTTTACAATGAGGCGGTGAATATGTCTACCAACGAATGATATACTTCCAGGGGCGTCGGGTGTGTGTGTGTGTGTGGCAGAGGTGTTAATGGGGTGTGCTAACAATGATAAAGTACGGGCGGGGTGAAGGGTGTGGGTGTGGGCGGGTGTGTTATATGGTGGAGGGGGAAGAGGTGTGTGAGGAGGAGTGGGGAGGGTGTTGCGTAAGGGGCGTGGCGTCTAGCTTAAGAAAGGGAGGTGTAAGGAGAAATAGGGAAGCTTGTATAGGGTGTTTGGAGACGTATACAGGGTGTGGCAGGGGATTGAAGCGACTAGAAAGGCTTGTACGGCGTTTGGGGTGAGAAAGAAATCATTGGGTTGGAAGGGGGTGACGAGGGAATCATAACAGGGTCGTATTTCAAAACATTTCGTCGTGGGCATTTCCAGGAGTATTTTTATGGCCCTGGTGGTAGTCTGACCCTTCTTCTGTACCCTGAACCTAAAAGAACACTCGTTAGAACCCAGCTGGTCTCCATTTTGGCCTTTGGAAATAGCTGATATGAGAAGCGAAATTGTCTTAGAATACCAACAAGCTATGGCTGGTATTACTAGACATTTCACTTCTCACATCAGCAATTTCTAAAAGTCAAAGAGGGGATCAAGCGGGTTCTAATGAGCGTTTGTTTTAGGCTCATGCTACAGAAGAAGGGTCAAACTACCATCAGGGTCATAGAACTACTCCTGGAAATGCTCACAACTCCTACGAAAACCTTGTCAAATATGTGTTCATGGGCGGCGAAATGTGTTAATACGACCCATAGAGTCTTGTAAGGGGTGAGGAAGACTCGTACAGGGTTTGAAAATAGTTGTGGAGGCATGTCAAGGGTTAGGAAAGGTGTAAGAAAGGAATGATAAGGTCTTGGAAGGGGTGAGAATGTCTATACAAGGCTTGGGAGGGATGAAAGGGGCTTGTAAAAGGTATGGTAGGGATATGATAAAGGAATTCCAGGGTCTTGAGAGGGTGAGAGAGCTTACAGGGCTTGAAAAGGGTGAAAAGGTGTATGACAGGTGCGTGAAAAGATGAGTGACGTTGATAATTAAAAGGGAGTGAGAAATGACAGGTATAAATGCATGAAGGTGTTGATGACAAGGCTGGGGTGGAGTGTGGCGTCAACAGGGTGCGGCTTGGGTGTGGTTAAGAGTGTGGAGGCTGTGGCAAATGTGGATAGACGGTGTGGTTACGGTGAAGCATGCGGGTGGTGTGTGTGGTTATGGTGTGGCCAGGGTGTGACAGGGTGTGTGTGGCAAGGGGTTGGGTAGGAAGGAGAGGAGAGGAATGTAAGAAAAAAATATGAATCAAGTTATGAAATGAGGAAATGGTAAATAGAACTGGAAAGATGTGACAAAGAAAAGGAATAAAGGGAGCAGGATAGAAAAAAGAGGGGAAAGGAGGAGGAGGAAGAGGAGGAGGAGGAGGGAAAAGGAGGGAAGAGAAGCATTGGTAGAAGTAGTAAAGTAGATAAGGAGGAGGAGGAGGAGGAGGAAAAGGAAGAAGAAAGAATAGAAAAAGGAAGGGAGGAAAAGAAACGGAAGGAGAGGGAAAAAGATAACATTAAAGACAACATGAAAAAGGAAAAAAAAATCGGTACAGGAAAAGTAAAAGATAATGAAACGGGAAAAAAAGGAAGCGGAGAAAAGAAAAGGGAGGGACCGATGCAAGGGAGAATAGAGGGAAGAGGAGGGAGAAGAAAGGGCGGAAGAAGAAACGGAAGAGGAGGGAGAAATGAAGGTAAAAGAAAGGAGAGGAGCAGGAAAGTGAAACGGGTGTGGTGCAAGGAGGAGGAGGAGGAGGAGGAGGAGGAGGAGGAGGAGGAGGAGGAGGAGGGCGTGGCAGGGAGGAGTGTGGAAGTGAAAATGAGGTGATAAGGGTACACATGGGAAAACACACACACACACACACACACACACACACGATGAGGTAATAACAACCAAAACAACTTGAATAAAATGATGAGAAGGAAAGAAACGGATAAACAAAACGAATATGCGATGAGAGAAGAATAA
>NC_066550.1:641323-666323 GCF_024679095.1 Eriocheir sinensis | reverse complement strand
GGTCTCCTGTCATACCTTTTTGTAATCATTCTTCTTAAACTTTTCCCACAATCCAAAGTCTATCATTCACCTTTTTGTTTTAATTTTTCTGACATTTTTTCCACAATCCAAAGTCTATCATTCATTTATTTTATTTTGTTTCTTTATATTCTCATTTGCACACTTTCCCTCCTTCGCCACATCCTCGCTTCCATATATTTTCATGTTATTTTTATATTATTCTTATACTAAATCATATGAAACGCTACTCTAGGCATTCATTCACTACGGACGCCATCCTTTCCCCGACACCCACAAAGACACCCACACCGACACCCACCCATACTCTCACTGTCTCTACTCTCGCCCACACCTCCTCATCAGCAGTCTACCCTCACCAAAACATCGAAATGAACAGTATCTACATAACATTCCTTCCTCGCCTCGCCCTGCCATTTCCTTCCCTCCCGATCACTACCATTCCCTACCCTTTCACCCCACCCACTTTCCTACCATCACACGCCCACTCTCCCAGTCTACCCACGCAACACTCTAATTCTCTTCCCTCCCGACCCCTATCATTCCCAACCTTTTCGCCCCACCCACCTTCCTACCATCACACGGCTACTCTCCCTGCCTACCCACGCACCACTCTCCTACCCTTCCATCCCTACTACTACCACTTAACCCTTACCCTATCCACGCCCTACCTTCCCTCCCTACGTCTACCACTACCATCCACAACCTTTACACTTCTCATGCTCCCGACTCCTTCCCTTCCACCCCAATCCACTACAAGTCTCCCCACTACACTCTCAGACTAGTCACACCTTACCCTCCTTCCCTTCCCTCCCCTTCACTCCTACCCAATAACCTCTCAACCTACTCACGCCCCATACTTCTTCTCTCCCACCCCTCCCCACGCCCCCTCCAGCCCCAGAGCCGCCCACATAGCCACACACGGGAGACATAGGCCTAAACACACCTCGACGACACCTTTATCCCCAGCGATACAGAGAAAAGTCCCGAGATAAGACAGCCGAGCCAGCGGGAGGGCGCAGCTGGCGGAGACGTGCTGGAGGACCCGTGAAACCGCTGAGTGCTGAGCGGCGACCCGAGAACCTGCTTGTGTTGGCCCCGGGAGGATGAGGGTGACGCGAGGGTGATGTGGCATGATGGGGTGCTTGGGGGGTGATGGGGTGGTGATGTGGGGCTTGGTGGTGATGGGGTGATATGGGGTGCTTAGATATGGGGTGCTTAGGGGTGATGGAGTGATGGGGTGCTTCGGAGTGATGGAGTGATGGGGTGCTTCGGAGTGATGGGGTGCTTAGGGGGTATTAGAGTGATGGGGTGCTTCGGAGTGATGGAGTGATGGGGTGCTTAGGGGGTGATGGAGTGATGGGGTGCTTCGGGGAGGTGAATGGTGTGATGGGGGGTGACGGGTGGTCTTTTTGGATGTTTAAGTCACCCCAACGAATTTATGACACCGCCTGGAAAATATAATTGACTTGATCCTGGGGTGACGAGGATAATGGGGTGCTTAGGATTGAGTGGGGTACTTCTTGGATGCTTAAGTCCCCCCAAGGAACTTTTGTCACCCCCTGGAACATGCACTTTACCTGACACTGGGGTGATTACGGTGTAGGGTACGGGGGGGGTTGAGTGGGGTGCTATCCTATTTCGTTACCCCCTGGAAGATGCGACACAAGGCCCTGGGGTGAATGGGGTCTTGGGTGCTTTGGGGACGAGAGTCTTGCTCCCCGGGGTGATGTAGGGGGATTTCGGGGTAGTCTAAGAATGCAACGGAGATGAGCACCGAGGCCACGCGCAGTTACAGCGAATAACCCCGACTTTGAGGGTGCCCTGCGGTGTCTGGGTGCTCAGGAGACGAGTGTGCTCTCAGCTGCTTAAGACATGCTGCAGATGCTCCAGTCCTGTCGAGGGTCACGTTGTCAGCCTTCCTGGAGGACGAGAGTGACCTGAGGGCGATCCGAGGCTTGCCGGGGGCGTGGGTGCTTGGGAGACGAGTGTGTGCTTTCCCCGCTGCTCAAGACACGCTGCGGACGCTCTCAGCTTCTCGAGGGGCGCGGCACGAAGGGTTCTCGGGTCAAAGACATTCCTGGTTGGCACTCCTCCACGTGGCTCTCTCTGTGGTGCCATGGGCGGGGTACAAAGGGGCCACGTGGCATTCTTGAGGCATGAAAAAGCATTATATGTTATTTATGCGTTCTAGAGATTATTAAGACATTTTGATTCTTCGTAAGGGTTTCATAAGGTCGACAAGGCATTCTAGTTCTTCGTGAGCCTCCCCAGACGACGTTCTTAACCGATGAAGACGTTTTATATGTTCTTTATGCGTTCTAGGGACCCTTAAAGGCATTCTGGTTCTTCGTTATGGTTTCAAAAGATCGACAAAGCATTCTAATTCTTCGTGAGCCTCTCCAGACGACATTTATGAATTATGAAGACGTGTTGTTAGTTGTTTATGTATTCTAGAGTTATTCAAGGCATCCAATCCTCTGTAAGGGGTTCAAGAGTTCGATAAGGTATTCTAATTCCTCGTGAGCCTCTCCAGACGACATTTATGAATTATGAAGACGTTTTGTTGGTTGTTTATGCGTTCTAGAGTTATTCAAGGCATCCAATCCTTTGTAAGGCTTTCAAGCGTTCTATAAGGTATTCTAATTCCTCGTGAGATTTCCAGACGCCTAAAGATTAACTCTGAACGACGTGAGGAAAGACTTGATAGTGAGAGGCATTCAAGACACGTCGACCGAGAGATCTTCTGACCCTGACGAGGCCTTCCAAACAGCCCTCAACGCCGGCCCTCAAGACATCAAAGAGCAATTCCACGCCACCAAAAGGCCATCGTGGACGTCTCGAGGACATTCAAGGCTCCCATCGGTTAGGTCCAAAGAGGTGCAGGGGAGGATGGACGCTCGAGGAGGCATTGAATCAGCGCTAAGCCTTCTGGGTGACTAATTAGAACCTGGGAGTATTTTTAAGGAGCGTGAACTATATTACCTGTCGTGTTCTTCAGGTGATCAGGTGTTGTTTAGTATGTGTTTGTAGCTTAGAGAAAGACTTAAGAATTCACTATGAGGTTGTGCTGAGAGGTAAAATGAGACAAAGAATATAAAGAAAAAAAGCGAAGTGAGATTTGGAAAGGAGAGGAAGGGAATAGGAAGAAAAGAGAATAGAAAGAAGTAAGCAGACAGACAAAGAAGAATAGGAAAACAATAGAACCCACCAAAATGAATAAAAAAAAACATGCTATAACCTCCTCCCCCCAAAAAAAGGTAAATGGAAAAAAGTGAAGGGACGGGAGAACGAGGAAAGACAGGGAAAAGGTAGGAATGAAAAGGACAGAGAGAAGTAACCAGACAGACAGAGAAGAAAAGGAAAAAAAATCTAACTCGCCAGACAGAAATACAAAAAAAAAAAAAAAAAAACAACACCAAAATAAAAAAGAAAGAAATGGTAAAAGAGAAACCAAAATGAAGAAGCTTAAGAACGAAATGGTGTTAAGTCCATGCTCATTAAGGCGAAAAAGGAGAGAGTGAGCGAGAGCGAGAGAGAGCAAGAGCAAGAGCAAGAGCAAGAGCGAGAGCGAGAGCGAGAGAGAGAGAGAGAGAGAGAGAGAGAGAGAGAGAGAGAGTATAATATGAAGAAAAATGAGAAAATGGGGGAAAAAGGGAAGGAGAAAAAAACGACACAAAACAAAGGTACAAAAGAAAGAAGGGAGAAAGGAATGAGAAGCAAATTAAAGAAAGGGAAGAAAATAGAAGAAAAGGAAGAAGAAAGGGGAAAGGAAACAGGAAACGAAGAAACGGGAGAAACAAAGAGAAAGAGAGGAGGAAAAAGAAGAAGGAAATAATACGTAAAGGGAGGCAATGAGGGAAGAAGGAGAGAGGAAAAAGAAAGAGGAAGGAAAAGAGAAGAAGACAAGGAAGGTGGCAACGAAACGACTCCAAAGACCAGGGAAGACTTGCAAGGGTGTGAGGGTCAGTGGCCTTAAGACCTCTTAGAATACTGGCTGAGAGGGGACCCGGGCGGCAGAGGGGAGATACAGGAGGAGTTCACGGAAGGGGAAAGGGGTGGAGGGGGTGTGGGGGGCGAGGCGCTGTGTGAGGGTGATTGGAGGGGCAGTGGGCTGTGAGGAAAGGCTGAGGAAGTGGAAGGAAGGAAGGAGGGAAGGAAGGAAGGAAGGAGGCGAAGGAAGTGGCCGAGTCAACTGGGAAAGGATGGGAGCTTGTGTGTGTGTGTGTGTGTGTGTGTGTGGGGAGGGAGAGGAGGAGAGAGAGAGAGAGAGAGAGAGAGAGAGAGAGAGAGAGAGAGAGAGAGAGAGAGAGAGAGAGAGAGAGAGAGAGAGAGAGAGAGAGAGAGAGAGAGAGAGAGAGAGAGAGAGAGAGAGAGAGAGAGAGAGAGAGAGAGAGAACGACAAACAGAAAGAGATAAAGAAACAGACGGACAAACAGATAAACAAGGAAAAGGGCGGGACACACACACACACACACACACACACACACACACACACTGACACACACACACACACAGGGAGGGAGTAAGAGGGGGAGGGGGGAGGTAAGATCCAAGTAGCTCACGTAGGCTTTGTGTGAGACGGAGGAAAGATTTGGCGGGTCGCAGGGCCTAAACACACAGATTTCGGGGGGTGGCCAGGGGGGGGAGGGGGGCGAGGGGGGAAGGGGGGCAAGGGGGGCGCCGCTCCAGCCTGTTTGCCTCGCCCGGCCACACGTCATCCCGCTGTTTTTTTCCCCGGTTTCCGCCTCTCATCTCTGTCCACAGATGAAGTTGTTTTTTTTTCCTTTCCTATCCATCCATCGGCTTATTTCGAGTGTCTGTGTGTGTGTGGGTGAGGGGTGACTGGGTGGGGGGGTGAGTGGTTGTGTGACTGTGTGTGTGTGTGTGTGTGTGTATGTGTGTGTGTGTGTGTGTGTGTGTGTGTTGAGGGGATCCATTCACATTTTTCCTGCTTATTTATTGTTAGTCTGTCTGTCCCTCAGTGATCCGTTTTCGCTTAGTATTTTCAGGTTTTGTTAGATTCATTTGCTTCGTCATTATTTTTTTTTCACCTTCCCGCCGAACTATTTTATGTGCGCTTGTGGGAATCGATCCTCTTTTTTGTCTATTGTTTTAAGTTCTTCAGTCATGAGTTTTCGTTTAATATATTTCTGTTTTTATTTGAGTTATTTGCTTTGTCATTATTTTTTTCTCTCTCGTCGACTTATTTTTTTTTGTGTTGGGGGAATCGATCCTCTTTTTGTCTATTGTTTTAAGTTCTTCAGTCATGAGTTTTCGTTTAATATATTCTGGTTTTATTTGAGTTATTTGCTTTGTCATTATTTATTCTATCTCGTCGACTTGTTTTTTTTGTGTGTGTTGGGGGAATCGATCCTTTTTTAACCTTTTTTTTTTGTTATTCGGTAATGCGTTTTTCGCTTAATATTCTCTCGTTTTGTTTTATTTGGTCAACTCTCATTATCTTTATCCCTTCTCGTCAGCATTTTTCGTTTGGATTTCACGGGATACATATTTTCTTTGGTCTTTTCATAGTTTTCTCTCTTTCAGTATCGAGTTTTATTTTAGTATATTCTTGCTTTGCTTTATTTTGTCTATCGTATCTTTATCCTTTCATCCTTGCTTTGCTCTATTTTGTCTATCGTATCTTTATCCTTTCATCCTTGCTTTGCTCTATTTTGTCTATCGTATCTTTATCCTTTCATCCTTGCTTTGCTCTATTTTGTCTATCATATCTTTATCCTTTCATCCTTGTTTTGCTCTATTTTGTCTATCGTATCTTTATCCTTTCATCCTTGCTTTGCTCTATTTTGTCTATCATATCTTTATCCTTTCATCCTTGCTTTGCTCTATTTTGTCTATCATATCTTTATCCTTTCATCCTTGCTTTGCTCTATTTTGTCTATCATATCTTTATCCTTTCATCCTTGCTTGATTTTGTCTATCATATCTTTATCCTTTCATCCTTGCTTTGCTCTATTTTGTCTATCATATCTTTATCCTTTCATCCTTGATTTGCTCTATTTTGTCTATCGTATCTTTATCCTTTCATCCTTGCTTTGCTCTATTTTGTCTATCATATCTTTATCCTTTCATCCTTGCTTTGCTCAATTTTGTCTATCATATCTTTATCCTTTCATCCTTGCTTTGCTCTATTTTGTCTATCGTATCTTTATCCTTTCATCCTTGCTTTGCTCTATTTTGTCTATCATATCTTTATCCTTTCATCCTTGCTTTGCTCTATTTTGTCTATCGTATCTTTATCCTTTCATCCTTGCTTTGCTCTATTTTGTCTATCATATCTTTATCCTTTCATCCTTGCTTTGCTCTATTTTGTCTATCATATCTTTATCCTTTCCCTCTCTGCTTTATTTTGTGTATCATATCTTTATCATTTCCCTCTCGTCGCCTAACTCCGCGTGGGTGTGTTGTTGCCGTTTCTACTCTTTTATATTTCTTTTCGTTTCTGGTCTAATTTGGTCTGGTGTATGTAAAACCCTTTCCCAGTCCCTTCCTCTTCGTTACACCCTCCTTGCGTTCTCCTAAAGCCCCGTAAACCATTCTGTAAACCCCTTTCTGAGTCACACACACCCCGTCACAGCCTCCCTTCCTTCCCTCCTTCCTTCCTTCGCCTTCCTTTATCACAGACCTCCTCCTCCCTTCCTTCCTTCATGTCCATCACAGACACCCTCTTCCCTTCCCTCCTTCATTCCTTCCTTCCTTCGCTCCCTTCATCTCACACACTCTTCTCCCTTCCTTCCTTCCTTCCTGGTATGCATGCATTTTGTGGGTTCTTTTGCCGTTATTTAAAACAGCGTAATCAAAACTGAATTACTTTACGTTTTATAGTCGTCATTATCTTAAGTCTTGAGAGATTAAGTATCAACAAAATTATATTCTTTTGCTATGTTCGCTTACGTATGAGAGCGTTGTGGTTTGGTTATTCTCAGCCTTCATTATTTCAACCAGCGATCAAGTCCAGGCCTTTACGAATATCAAATCACGGAAACAAAGGGAAAGAAGACACCGAGCCAGAATTATGCAGACGGTCTCATTATTTCAGGAGGAGAAGGAAGAAAACTGTCGGCAATACTGAATAAATAAAAACATGAGTGCGACATTGCTTTTTGCTGTCTTCGATGAGTGAGGAGGGAAATATCTTCAGAAATAACTAATCACGAAAAAAGCCACGAAAAATTGATGACCACAAAAAAATGAAAGGGTATGAAAATAAAAAGGTCGTTGGAATTAAAGAAGGGAGCATTATGCTTTACATCCATTACCCTCATCATCATTAACTCGAAAAACAAAACCTTGCGGATGTTGAATTAGAGACAGGAGAAAACCACGAGACTAAGAGAACATTCGCAGGAAACACTATTAACGAATACACTTGACGAATATTACGCGAGACAAGGAAATGAACGCCTTCCTTTAGATTTCGCTGTCCGTTTCTACTATATCATATTTTTTTTCGATTCTGGTCTAATTTGGTTCAACTGTCATATATGTCGGTCCTTTATCATGCATTTTGTGGGTTCTTTCGCCGTTATATAAAACAGTGCAATCAAAACTGAATTACTTTACGTTTTATAGAAAGTTTTGGACAATATTAGTCTTAGCATATATTGCACTCATTCTAAATAAAGAAATAAAAAATTTAAGTGTCCGAAAGAAGGAACATTAATAGAAAGAAATGCGGAAATGAAGGCATCGGACAACGCTCTCTTTTGCATCCACGGGCCTCGTTTTTTTTTTTTTTTTACAGCAGAGGAGACAGTTCAAGGGCGTAAAAAAAAGAAAACAATAATGAAAAAAAAAGCCCGCTACTTACTGCTCCTTATAAATCAAATAATACCCAAGAAAAGGAAAACAACGATGGGATTTTTTTCTTTGCATTTATTGTCCTCACGAGCATCAAATAAACAAGGAAGTGAGTGTCAGGTTTTTGTTTGGTGTTTGGTGAAAGCCTCTCTTAATATTCAGTCATAAAAGAATACGAATACTGATTAATATAAAAAGAGAAAGCTCGAGACGGCATTTCTCGTTGCATTTCCTCTCCTCATTAACCGCTCTGAAGAAAAAAAAAAGTAATCACGCATATAGGTCCCAGGAAGGAAGACGTTAAAAAGCCTAAAACAACTGAACTTAATATTCCGCGTCCTCTTCGTCATTCCCCCAAAAAAGAAAAAAAAAGAAAATATAAATCCCAAGATACAGAAAAAAGAAATAACTTAAAACACATATCTTGCCATTTTCCATCCTCTTCCTTCTCAATACTAATAAAAAAAAAATATTAAACTCTAGAAAAAAAAAATGGCTTAGACCACAACTTATATCATCCTGCGCCCCATCACGTCATTAAAAAAAAAAAAGTTTGACGACTATCGAACCCGGGCCGTGGGCAGCGCGGGGCGGGAGGGAGGCCTTCCGCCGCGACGGTCGGTAATTGCGGCATCGGCGGTGCCTCCAAACAATGGTAATTAGACGCCCCGTTGAATGGCTTCCGTTCGCTCAGCTTCCCGGACTCACTCGCACACCTGTTTGGCTCTACCTGTCCGCCCCGCACGCTCATCACCCTCACTCAATAATTATCTTACATGCTTACCTGTTGCCTGTCATACCTCATCTACATTATGTCATGCACACCTGCTTACCCCTACCTGTCGGCCACGCACGCTCATCACCTTCGCTTATTAATTAGCTGTGATGCCTACCTGTTACCTGCTCTGCTTCTACATGATGATATGCTGATCGATTTGGCTTTACCTGTCGGTCAAGGTATGCTCGTTACCCTCACTCATTAATAACCTGTGATGCCTCCCTGCTATGCTTCCTCTACATTATGTTATGATCATCAGTTTGCCTCTACCTGTCGGTCATGGTAAGCTCATCCCGTTCACTCATTACGCTATGCTCACCTTCTACCTGCTGTGCTTATGTCATGCTTACGTTATGCTTATGATATTTGTTAGGCTTCCTCTACATGCGAGTTTTCGATGTATATATTGTGTACCTACTGCTGCCTAATGAGTTTTTTTTAATTTTTTATAGTTTTCTAAGTAATGTTTTTGTTATTATCACATATATGCTATTCCTTTATTTTTATTTTTATTTTTTTTACAGTAAAGGAAACAGTCAAGGGCAAAAAAGAAAAGAAAAAAGAAAACAATAATGAAAAAAAAAGAGATTAAGAGGGGTGGCCAAAAGAGAGGTCAATTTCGGGAGGAAACTTAATATCTTGTACTTTCCCAACCCGCGGTAATTGTTCATACTCCCAGACGGCTTCTGAGTTAACGCGTTATTAATTATCATTGTTATCGCTGTTTTTCGGTCACTTTTCATCTTTTTTATATTTTTGCATCATTCTATCTCATTATATTTTATTTTAGAGATGGCGATCATGTATATTTTGTGTCAGTTTTCTTTTTTTCCCTTATTATTTTTTCCTACTATCTTTTTGTATAAGCATTTTCAGTTATTTATCACTAGTTGTTCTGCAATGTTTTTACTTCTAAGGAATGGTTTTATTATTGTTACGCCTTCCATTCAGCATTCTGCACCGTCTGACCTCCTTAGTTTTTCGTCCATTCATACAATAGTAAATATTTATAGATCTACTTTTATCATTTCGCAATTCTAGTTCTTTTCTTTTCTTCTATCCTTTTATCATATTTCGTTCCTTCCCTTTTCTTCTTCTTGCCCTTTATATTTTTTTTTTTCTTCCTCCAGATCCTTCTCTTTTTCTTCTTTCGTTTATTCTTCTTCCTTTCTTCTTTTTACTGCTTCTGCTTACGTTGGTTCCATTTTGTTATTGGCGCCTCGTACCTCTCCATACTTCCTCGCATTTCTATTCAGTAATGTTGTGTGACCATTCCCGCGCAATAACCTGATGGACACTCCGGAACAGCGCCGCGCATGCTGGTGTTCGCACGTTGGTGACACGAAATGACGCGCGGGCACTCTCAGATATACGTTTTAGGGGATGATGACGATGATGATGATGATGCTGATGTTAATAATGATGATGATAATGATGATGATGATAATGATGATGATGATGATGATGATGATGATTTGCGGTTCCCATGCACTAATATGATGAAGTGATAAAATAAAAGATACCTGACAAATACACTTAATCGCCATCCCAATAAGAAAGAATTAATGAATAAGCAGAATGATGAAAAAGTGAGGGAAAAAAGAAAAACTGACAAAATATACATGATTGCCATCTCGAAAAGAAAATATAATGGAGGTAGAATGATGAAAAAATACAAAAAATATATATATAAAGCTGAAAAAAAAACTTATTTGATATCCATCTAAACGAATAGTGAATCAATATAAATTAACAAACAGGGTAAATAAACATGAGTAAAGTTTATGAACAGGTGAGTGAATATTAATATATGAATCATTACTCATCAATATACCCCAAATATGGGTTAGTACAAAACACATCAGGTGAGGTGAATCAAATTAGCAAAAAGTTATTAATTCAGTTACCAACCTACCTGTCAACCTTTCAACGAACAAACTTTTCCCAGCGTTACTTCTTTGTCTCTTAAGTTCATCTCTCCTCCACAGCTTGGTCTAACTTGCTCGACCTTTCTCGCACAGTAACTTCATTATCTCAACATTGGACGGATTTTACCAAACTATCAGATGTTTATTATATTCCGCGTATTTTACAAGCCACCAGTAACCTCACGTATTTTTCTCTTTCTTTTTGATCTTTTACTTCTATTTATTCTACTCCTCCTTCACTTCCTCCTCCTTTTCTTTCTTCTTTTCTACTTTTCCTCTTCCTTCTTTGTATTCTATCCTTTACTTTTCTCTTTCCATTTCCTTTTTCATTCCCCTACTTATTTATTCTACACCTACTTCGCTTCCTCCTTCTCTTCTTCCCCTTTCCCTACTTTTCCTTCAAGTATTATCCCGGGGAAGTAAGTATTTTTTGGAGAAACAAGAAGGAAAAAAAGGAGGAGAAGGAGAAACAAAACAAAACAAAACAAAAAACATACAATCATTTATTCTTAAGTTGATACGTTTTCCTGTAGTCTGTGTTTAGTTATAGAAGGAATTTAGCATTTTTCCCATAACTGTATATTCTTTAACATGTATATTCGTGTTTTCCAAGGCGTCTTTGTCTCTCTCCTTTCTCTGTTCCGTAACCTTTTATCTCCATCTTTTTCTATCATTCATTTTGTGCGTCTTTCACTGTGCGTCTGTTCTCCTGTTCTTATCTCTGCTCTGTCTCTCTTCCTTTCATCTGTCCCGTAACCTTTTTTCTTCCTCTTTCCTTTTCTTTCTGTCATTTTGTTTGTCTTTCGCTGTGCGTCTGCCTGTCTGTCTTTATCTGTCTGTCTTCTTTTCTTCTGTCTCGTAATCTTTTTCTTCCTCTCCCTTTTTCTTTCTGCCTTTCTGTTTGTCCATCACTGTGCGTCTGTCTGCTTGTCTTTGTCTATCTGTCTTCCTATCTTCTTCCTCCATTCTTATTTTTCCTTTTCTCTTTCTCTTCCTTTTCCTCATTTTCCTCCTTTGTTTTCCATTGTTTTTCTTTTATATTTTTTTTCTTTCACTCTTCCACTTATTCTTCTGCTGCTTCGTTTCCTACTTCTCCTCTTCGTCCTTCCATTTTCCTCTTCCTCTTTATCCGCCTCCTCCTCCTCTTCCTCCTCTCCTCTCCTCGCCTCCTCTCCTTCCTCCTTTTTTTCTCTTTCTCTTCCTTTCCCTCATTTTCCTATTTTGTCTTCTATTGTTTTTCTCTGATATATTTTTTTCTTTCACTTTTCCACTTATTTTTCTGCCTCGTTTCCTCCTTCTTCTCTTCGTCCTTCCCTTTTCCTCTTCCTCTTTATCCCCTTCCTCCTTCTCTTCCTCCTCTCCTCTCCTCGCCGACCTCTCTTACCTCTCTCACGTTCCCTCCAAAACCCCAATTCATTTTCCCTCTCACCATCTCACGCACCCTAACATTCCCTCGCCTCACTTCCCCTCACCCTCTCCCCTTCCCTAACCCTCACCTTCTCCTCTTACACTCCCCAGTTCCCGTCTCCTCTCCTCCCCTCAGTTTCCTTCCCTTTCCCTTTTTCTGTTCTCCTTACTTACCGTTTTTCTCATCCTTTCATTCCCTTTTTCTCATTGCCTCATACTTTCCTTTCACTTCCATTCACCATCTCCCCTCCTCTAAACCTCACCTTCTCCTCTTACACTCCCCAGTTCCCTTCCCCTCCCCTCAGGTTCCTTCCCTTTCCCTTTCTCTGTTCAACTTCCCGTTTTTCTCATCCTTTCACCCCCTTTTTCTCAGACTCATACTTTCCTTTCACTTCCCTCACGCTCTCCCCTCCCCTAACCCTCACCTTCTCCTCTTACACTCCCCAGTTCCCGTCCCCTCCCCTCACCGCAGTTTCCTTCCCTTCCCCTTTCTCTGTTCTTACTTCCCGTTTTCCTCATCCTTTCATTCCCTTTTTCTCATTGCCTCATCTTTTCCTTTCTCTTCCATTCACCATCTCCCCTCCTCTAAACCTCACCCTTCTCCTCTTCCTTCCTCTCAGTTTCTTTCTCCTTCCCATAAACTTACTTACTTTCTTACTCCCTTATCCTCTTTCATTCCCTTCCCTTTATTTTCCCCTCCCCTAACCCTCACTTCCTTCTCTTACATCCCTTAGCTCCATTCCCCTCCCCTTACTTTGTCCTCACTTCAACTTTTCCTCATCCTCTCGTCCCCTTTTTCTCATCCCCTCATACTTTCCTCTCACTTTTCCTCAGTTTCCCTCACTATCCACCCTCACTCCCTTCTTTTCCTCAGTTCCCTTATCTCTATTCTCCTCACTGCCTCTATTCTTCCTCCTCCCTCTCCCTTCATCACATCCTCTCATCCTCTCCTCTTAATTCTCTTCATCGTTGCTCTTCAGTTCGTCAGAGAATGGACAGAAAATAGACAGTGAGAGGGAGAGAAGAGGGAGAGGTGTGTGCGACGAGAGGAAGGGAGGAAGAGGAGGAGGACAAGTATAAGGCAATGAGGTTAAAAGAGGATGAGGGAAACGGGCAGAAAGAGGATGAGGAAAAAAAGAATGGGGATCATATGCCTCTAATACGAAGAGGAAAAAAAGAAGAGAAAAAAAGGAGGAAAAAATGGATGAAGGAGAAATACAAGCAAGATACAAAGAAAAAAGAAGAGAGAGAGAGAGAGAGAGAGAGAGAGAGAGAGAGAGAGAGAGAGAGAGAGAGAGAGAGAGAGAGAGAGAGAGAGAGAGAGAGAGAGAGAGAGAGAGAGAGAGAGAGAGAGAGAGAGAGAGAGAGAGAGAGAGAGAGAGAGAGAGAGAGAGAGAGAGAGAGAGAGAGAGAGAGAGAGAGAGAGAGAGAGAGAGAGAAGGGAGGTAGGGGGAGGAAGAGGAGGAGGAGGAGGAGGAGGAGGAGGAGGTAAGTGATGAAATAAAGGATGGGAGAGAAAGGGAGGGAAATTGAGAGGAGGGCGATGACGAATAGGTAGCTGGAGAAGAATGTGAAGGGGGAAAGGAGTTAAACAGGAGGAGGAGGAGGAGGAGGAGGAGGAGGAGGAGGAGGAGGAAGAGAGGAGGAGGAGGAACAAAGGAAAACATGAGGGCCAGGTAATAGAATGCGTGGTGACATATAATAAGGTTACTCCCTCTCGTTGCCAAGGCTCTCCCACAGAACATAACTTTCCCTCGCCCGCACGTGAGGGTGAAGGGGAGCAGGAAGGAAGAGGCTCCACACACCATCTCCTCGGTTTTATCGGGACGAAATTTTGATTGTGAGTTTATTATGTCATTGTTTTTTGTTTTTTAGTTTTTTTACAGCAGAGGAGTCAGTTCAGGGGCATATAAATGGGAAACAAATGTGAAAAAAAGCCCGCTACTCACTGCTAAAGAGAGTTAGAGGAGTGGTTTTTATCTTATGTATTCTATGTTTGGAAGGCTTTTGTCAGTAGCATACAATGATAATGGCAGTCTATATCACTCCTATTAACAAAGAAAGAAGGAATGACACTACTCGCTGATTGGAAGACTCATTAACAAATCTTAGCGAGAAAAGTGAAGGAAGTCTCGCGGTTAATTCAAACACGACTGAGCGTTACAAGCGGAGGTTAGGATGTATTGATGGAGATTTTTTCACTCATTATTTTTGCCTTTAAGCCGCCTCCTTTAATGTTAGAATAGCAAATAACGAGTCCTTATGACTAGTTATGAGGGAAAGGAAAAGGGAAGCATGCACAGAAAATACGCCTTGGTAGAGGAGAGGAAAGAGGAAAAAATGTAAGAAGAAAAGAATGGAAAAGGTAAAGTTTGGGGTATATACTTACAATTGCGCGTTGCGTCTGCGTTCATCTCCGTCACCCCAGCCCTGGACCCTGTGGGGGGTAAGAAAAGGTTGGGTAAGAAAGGATGAACAACTTGGTGGCCTACGCGCTGACTGCCCAGGCCGGAATCGAACCCAGGGCAGCGGATTCGTACCTAGACATGCTAACCACTACACCACGGAAGCACATGAAAGATAGAAAAAAATATAAAGCAATACAACTATGAAGGCGGAGAGGGAGGAAGAAGAGGAGTAGGAAGAGGAGAAGGAAAATATGGAAGATAGAAAGATGGAAAAGATGGAACAAGAACGAGAGAACGAGAGAACTAGAACGAAATCGAGAACGAGAACGAGAGAACGAGAGAGAGGACGAGAACGAGAGAAATCAAAAAAGAGAAGAAACGGGCATAAGAGAAAAACATGAATAATGAGAACCAACTAACAGATACCAGGTCTACAAGAAAACACAAACACACACAAAAAAGAGAAAAGAAAAACAAGACAATAACAAAGCAGACATATGAAAACTTTGACAACTAGAATATAAATGAAGACGAGGCGAAGAGAGAGAGAACGCAAGAAAAAGGAGAAGGAAAAACAAGAGGAAAAGGAAAACAAAATACCATAAAAGTAAAAGTGGAGAAAGGAGACGAAGGAAAAATAGTCTGTTTACAGGAGGTGACCAGAGGAGGAGGAGGAGGAGGAGGAGGAGGAGGAGGCGAGAGTATCAGGATGGAAGACAAAATAATGGCAGAGAGAGAGAGAGAGAGAGAGAGAGAGAGAGAGAGAGAGAGAGAGAGAGAGAGAGAGAGAGAGAGAGAGAGAGAGAGAGAGAGAGAGAGAGAGAGAGAGAGAGAGAGAGAGAGAGAGAGAGAGAGAGAGAGAGAGAGAGAGAGAGAGAGAGAGAGAGAGAGAGAGAGAGAGAGAGAGAGAGAGAGAGAGAGAGAGAGAGAGAGAGAGAACGAGAGAAAACGAAAGAAAACGAGAATGAGAGAGAACGAGAAAGAGAACGAGAGATGGAGGCGAGACGAGGAGAGAGGAGAAAGGAGAGAGGAGAGGAAAATGGAGGAAGGGAGAAGAGAAGAGGGAAGACCAGCGGCGAGTGAGGGGAGAGGAGGGGAGGGGGGACTGTTGGAGGGGGAGAGGGGGGAAGAGGGGGGGGGGCTAAGGCTCGGTAGGGGGCCACTTACACTGAGTGCTTCACAGTGGTAAACACATGGGGGGGAGGGGGAGAAGGGGAGGGGAGGAAGAGGGGAGGACGAGGGGAGGAAGAGGGGAGGAAGGTCAGAGGGAAGGGACGCAAGGAGTAATATGAGGGGAGAGGATAAAGAAATTAGAAAATGGACAGGAAATGTGTATAGTGAAAAGGAGGAGGAAGAGGGGAAAAGAGGAGGAAAAGGGGAAAAAGAGGAGGTAAAGGAGGAAAAGGGGAAAATGAGGCGGGAGAGGGGAAAAGGGGGAGGAAGAGGGGAAAAAGAGGAGGAAGAGGGGAAGAAGAGGAGGAAGAGGGGGAAAAGGGGAGGAAGGGGGAAAAGGAGGAAAATGGTAAAAAGGAGGAAAATGGGTAAAGAGAGGAAAAGGGGACAAAGAGGAGGAAAAGGGGACAAAGAGGAGGAAGAGGGGAACAAGAGGAAAAGGGGTAAAAGAGGAAAAGGGGTAAAATAGGAGGAAAAGTGAAAAAGAGGAGGGAAATGGGAAAAAGAGGAGGAAAAGGGGTAAAAGAGGAGGAAGAGGGGAAAAGAGGAGGAAAAGGGGAAAAAAGAGGAGGAAGAGAGGATGAGGAAAAGGGGGAAAAATGAGGAAGAGGGGAAAAAGAGAAGGAAAAGTGAAAAAGAGGAGGAAAAGTGAAAAAGAGGAGGAAAAGGGGAAAAAGTGGAAGAAAAGGAGGAAGAGGGGAAAAAGAGGAAGAGGGGAAAAGATGAGGAAAAGGGGAAAAAGATTAGGAAAAGGGGAAAAAAAGGAGAAAAGGGGAAAAAGCGGAGGAAAAGGGGACAAAGAGGAGGAAGAGGGTAAAAGGGGGAGGACAAGGGTGATAGGGGAGGAAAAGGGAAAAAAGAGGAGGAAGAGGGGAAAAGAGGAGGAAAAGTGAAAAAGAGGAGGAAAAGGGGAAAAAGAGGAGGAAAAGGGGAAAAAGAGGAGGAAGAGGGGAAAAAAAGGAGGAAAATGGGAAAAAGAAGAGGAAAAGAGGAAGAGGGGAAAAAGGAAGAGGAAAAATGAGGAAGAGAGGGAAAAAGCGGAGGAAAAGGGGAAAAGAGGAAAAAATGAGGAAGAGGGAAAAAAAGTGGAAGAAAATGGGAAAAAGAGGAGGAAAAATAGGAAAAGATGAGGTAGAGGGGAAAAAGAGGAGGAAAAGGGGTAAAAGAGGAGGAAGAGAGGAAAAGGAGGAAAATGGGAAAAAGAGGAGGAAGGGGGAAAAGGAGGAGGAAGAGGGGAAAAGTGGAAGAGGGGAAAAAGTTTAAGAGGGGAGAAAGAGGAAGAGGGGAAAAATAGGAGGAAGAGGGGAAAAAGAGGAGGAAGAGGGGAAAAAGTGGAAGAGGGGAAAAAGAGGAAGAGGGGAAAAAGAGGAGGAAGAGGGGAAAAAGAGAATGAAGAGGGGAAAAAGTGGAAGAGGGGAAAAAGAGGAAGAGGGGAAAAAGAGGAGGAAAAGGGGAAAAAGAGGAGGAAGAGGGGAAATTGAGGAGGAAAAGGGGAAAAAGAGGAGGAAGAGGGGAAAATGAGGAAAAGGAAAAATGAAGAAGAGGGGAAATTGAGGAGGAAAAAGGGAAAAAGAGGAGGAAGAGGGGAAAAAGAGGAAAAAGAAAAATGACGAAGAGGGGAAAAAAAGGAGGAAAAGGGGAACAGAGAAAAAATGAGAAAGAGAAAAAAGTGGAGGAAAATGGGAAAAGAGGAGGAAAATTGGAAAAAAGAGGAGGAAGAGGGGAAAAAGAGTAGGAAAAGGGGAAGAGGAGAAAGAGGGGAAAGAAGGGGAAGATGGGAAAGAGGAGGGGAAACAGAGGAAGAAGAGAGGAAGAAAACAGAGAAAGACAAAAAGCTGAAGAATGAAATAAAAGGAGGAAGAAGGAGAAAAGAGAAAAAGGGGAAAAAGAGGAGGCAGAGAGGGAAAAGAAAAGGCAAGAGAGAAAGAAGAGAAAGAAGGAAAAAGGGGATGAGGAGAAATGGGGATAAACAGGAGGAACAGGGATACAAAAAGAAGAGAGAAAAAGATGAAGAGGAGATATATAGAATAAAGAAAAAAAATGTGAGAAAGAGGGGATAAGAGGAAGAAGGGAAAAAAGAGTAAGAGGGGAAAAAGAGGAAAGAGAGGAAGGGGAAAAAGAAGAGAAAAACAAAACAAAATGCGAGGAAGGAAGGATAAAAAGAGGGAGAGGTGAAAAAATGAAAGAGCGAGGATGAAAAAGCTTGATAAAATAATGAGAGTTTAAAGAAATGATGAAAAAGGTTGAAAAACGATGAAAAAGCATGAAAATATGATGAAAAAGCTTGAATAAATGATGAAAAAGCTTGAAAAAATTATGAAAAAGCTTAAAAAATGATGAATAGGTTGATAAAACGAAGAAAAAGCTTGAAATATGATGAAAAGGCTTGAAAAAACGATAAAAATGCTTGAAAAAATGATGAAAAAGCTTGTAAAAATGATGAAAAATGTTGAAAAAACGATGAAAAATCTTGAAAAATTATGAAACAGCTTGAAAAAACGATATAAAAGCTTGAAAAAACGATGAAAAAGCTTAAAAAAATGATGAAAAAGCTTGAAAAAACGATGAAAAAGCTTGAAAAAATGGAGTAACTTTCGCATGATTAAAATGTGTTTGGATTTGTTTGTTTTCGTGTTTCTTTTGTAGTTTGTAAGTTTATTTTGCTTTACTATTTTTCATTTTTTTCCTCATCTCTCGTCTTTATTTCTTTTACATGCTCTTTCTTTATTTCTGTCATTTTTATTCTTCTTATTTACTTTCATTTCTTCTTTTACTATATTTCCTTGTTGTATTCTCTCTCTCTCTCTCTCTCTCTCTCTCGTATTTCTTCACCACCTTCACGCCTTTCTTCTTTCTTTCTTTTTCTCTCATGTAAATCAGCAATTAAAACTTCCTACCTTTAGACCATATTGTCGGCAAAGTTAAGATAATGTTAACATAAGCACACAAAGAGAGAGAGAGAGAGAGAGAGAGAGAGAGAGAGAGAGAGAGAGAGAGAGAGAGAGAGAGAGAGAGAGAGAGAGAGAGAGAGAGAGAGAGAGAGAGAGAGAGAGAGAGAGAGAGAGAGAGAGAGAGAGAGAGAGAGAGAGAGAGAGAGAGAGAGAGAGAGAGAGAGAGAGAGAGAGAGAGAGAGAGAGAGAGAGAGAGAGAGAGAGAGAGAGAGAGAGAGAGAAACTTCAATAAGAAATAAAGCGAGCGCCCCCAAACGTACACCGCCAAACTTATAATCACATCAAATCATTCCTTCCTCGCACCCTCCTCCTCCTCCTCCTCCTCCCCTTCTGCTCCTTCTTCCTCTTCTTCCTCCTCCTTCGCTTCATTAAATATTGCATCTCCAGTGACTATAACGAAAATAAAGAGCTACGATCGCTTCAGCCTTCCGTTAATCAAGATCTTTCACAGTTTTCCCTTAAAGATTAATGATAACGTATCTACATATAAAGAAATGAAGCCATGAAATTAATTGAATGGTTTGCAAAAATGTATTGATGAAAAGAACTTTATCATATTGCTTTTTTTTTTTTGCCTTCTGTAAACTAACCTTTCCAACAGTTTTCCCTTGTCAAGAAATGGAAACATGAAAATATATAAAGAAATCAAGTCATGAAATGTTAAAAAATGGTATATTAAAAGTTATTAGAGTAAAGAATCTAATTTTATTGACTTTTTCCATTTATAAACAAACACTTAAAAATTTTCACTAAAAGAAATATGATAAACTGTATTTTTATATAAAAACTAAGCCTCAGAATGTTGAAGAATGGTTCATTTTACTTTTTTCCATTTATAACCTAACATTTTAGCAGGAGAGGATCTGAAGGATGAATCAAAACATGTAAATATGTAAAAATACAAGCCATGCAATGTTAAAAAAATGATTTACACAAATATACGTAAAGAGGTAACATTACGCCTTTTCCTTCAATATACCAAAATACGTATACCAAAAGGTTAAAAATAACAACAACAAAAAACTTCATTCACATATTCCCGGGGTATTCTCTCCCTCCTACACCACTCCATATGTCATATCAAGATTGCCAGCACTACTTAACTAATGTATCGTACAGGAAAGATAAAAACAATTATGATATTTTTCCTCCTTTAGGACAAAACGAAATAAGGAAATAAATGAATGCTAAAAGGACGAGGTTGAATCATAATTTATTTTTCCCATGGATGAACACAGAAGAAACAAAGTGTGGGAAATATGAAGCTAACATGATTTTTTTCCCTCCTCAGAAGGCGAAATGAAGTAAGGAACTATGTAACTATAAGAATGACGACAAAACAAAAAGTAAGAGTTTGCTCATGAATAAAAAAAATACACAAGGAGGAAACGTGTAGGAAAAAATAAATGCTATCTGCTCCACCTCCAAAGACAAAGGAAACAGGGAAATAAGTATATAGAAAAGAAAACCAAGGCAAAATAAATACGAAGTTCCATCCCATAAATAAAAATAATAAAGAGCTTACAGCATAAAAACAATAAATCATAAAAAAACAATACGCATTTTTTTTCCCTATCTCAAAACAAAACAAAAACGAAAGAAGTAAATGTAAAAGTAATAAAAACGAGTGACTATGAACAGAATTTAAAGGAGAAAAATATATATAAAAATAATACAAAAGAATAACTGTGAACATAAATCGAATAAAAAAGTAAATAGAAAAGTAATGAAAATGAGCGACTGAACAGAATTTGAACGAAAGAAGTAAATTGAAAAGAATGAAAATGAGTGACTGAACAGAATTTGAACGAAAGAAGTAAATTGAAAAGAATGAAAATGAGTGACTGAACAGAATTTGAACGAAAGAAGTAAATTGAAAAGAATGAAAATGAGTGACTGAACAGAATTTGAACGAAAGAAGTGAACAGAAAAATAATGAAAATGAACGACTGAACAGAATTTGAACGAAAGAAGTAAATAGAAAAAAAAAACAATAAAAATGAGCGATTACGAACACAAACCGAACAAAAGAAGAACAAAAAATTAACAAAAAATAACTATGAACATAATTTGAAACACGAAAATATAAAACTAATTAAAATGATAACTAATAAAAATGATAAGTAAACATAAAAGCAATAAAAATGAACGACTATGAACACAAACCGAACAAAATAAGTGAATAACAAAAAGTAATAAAAATAACTGAACATAATCTGAAAGACGAAAAAATAAAACTAATAAAAAATGATAACAACAATGAACAAACTTTCTAATAATCAACTTTATGCCTAAAATCGAAGAGGCTTGCAAGTTGCCTTTTTTTGTATTTTTAAGAGGGGTGTGAGGGGAGCAGTCTTAAGGGATCACAAAGGGGAGGAAAAAGGGAAAGAAAAGGGGGAGTTAGAGGGAAGGAAAAAGAAAATGAAGGTTGGGGGGGTGACTCTGCCATCCCTCCTGGTCCCAGTTGGCAGGGTAACTAACTTAGGGTCTCAAGGGGTGGGAGGGAAAGGGGAAGGGAGAAGGTAAAGGGAGGAGGTGAGTGGAGGGAGAGAGGGAGCAAAGTGGTAGATGTAATGATGAAGGTGTAGAGGGAAGAGAAGATGATGAAGAAAGATGGTAGAAGGAAGACAAGCAGGAGGAGGAAATGATGGTGAGGAGGAGGAAGAGGAAGAAGAGGAGGGGGAGGAATAGAAGTGTTTTTGCTTATCGTGTAAGGAACGGAAAATAAAAATAATTGATGAATAAGGCGGAAGAAAATAAAGGAATGCGGAAAAAACAAATCAAGGAAAAATATCTGAGGAGAATACAGGAAAAATATAGATGGCGTGTAGTAAAGGAAAGAGAAATAGCGAAGATAAACTGAAAAATAAGGAAAAATATGAAAAATAAGAAGTTAAGGAAAAAAAGGAAAAATAAGGGAAATAAGAAAAGTAAGGAAAGTAAGGAAAAATAAGGAAAAATGAGGAAAGAAAAATAGCGAAGATAAAAATGAAAAATAAGGAAGTACAGAAAAGATTAAAGGAAAACGGGAAAAACAAACAAAAAGAAAGAAAATGCGAGTAAAATAAAATAAAGCAGATAAGAGATATATGAAAATTTGAATAGAGAAAAAAAAAATCCCGCTAAAGAAGAGTTGCACGAAGAGAGGAAAAAAAGTGCTTTACGGTTTGCGGTGACAACGTTTTTTTTCTGTATTTTTTTATCTTTTAGCTGCCTCATTAATGTAAAAAATACATATAAGAAAACGCGAGTAAGACAAAAAGTATTACAATCTTGATACCACTAAATTACTTAACCTCGTGGAACATAATCTGAGGGCAGACTGAGGGAAAGAAGGAAGACAAAGGAAAAAGAAAACGGGGAGAAGGAGGAAAGGAAAATAGAATAATAAATGAGGTCAGGGAAAAGGCGGAATGAGAAACGAGGGAAGGAAAAAGAGGAAAGGAGACAGGATAAACAGAAGAAGGGAAGGAAAATAGAATAATATGTGAGGGCAGGCAAAAGGAGGGATGAAAAACAAGGGAAGTAAAAAGAGGAAAGGATACAGGATAAACAGAAGGAGGGAAGGAAAATAGAAGGGAAAAACAGGCAAGCGAAAGGAAGAAAGGGAAATAGAAAGGAAAAAAAGGGAGCCAGCATAAGAATAAGGGAATAAAAATAGGAAACAAAAGAGGAAGAGAACAGGCCGAAGGAGGGACGGAGATTGTAAGGAAAAAATGGCATGCAGGGAAAAGGAAGGATAAAGGAGGAGAGAAAGAATATAAAAGGAAAGGAGACAGAAGATAAATAGACAGAAGAAGGAGGAACGGGAATATGAAGGAAAAAAAAGAGGAAAAGAGACAGAGAAGGCAGAAAGAAGATAGAGGGATGAGGAAGAAGGGAAGGGAAACAGGGAAAAGGGAACGGGGAGAACAGAGGGAGGAAAGGATAAAGAAAGAGGGAAGGAAAAAAAGCAGGGAAGTCACAAGAGGAGGAGGAAAACAAAAAGGGAAGAAAAGAAAACAAACGGAATAAGTATGAAATTGGGAAGAGGAAGAAGAGGAGGAGGAGGAGGAGGAGGAGGAGTTGAAATAGGTGGTTGATGTAGGTAGTAGTGAAGAAGAGGAGGAGGAGGAGGAGGAGGGGGGGGAGGAAGAAAAAGTTGCCAAGATAGAGGAAGACGAGAAGGAAGAATAACATTAAGAAAAGGAGGAAGAGGTGGAAAGAGAGATAAAAGAGAGAGGGAAGGAGGAAGATGAAAATATGACACACTCGGCCTTACTTGGATGACTCATCGCCAAAGAATCCAGCAAGGGTTGTCCTGGTTGCAACAAATAAGAGGAAAACGAAAAGGGAAAAAAAAGAAAACAAGCAGAATAAGAAGGAATGGAAACTAGAAGGAAAATAAAGATGGCAGGCAAAAGGAGGAGGGATAAGGAAGGGAGCAATAGGAGGAGGAGGAGGAGGAGGAGGAGGAGGACAAGGAGGAGGCAGAGAGCGAGGCAGTACTGACAAAGACAGGCAAAGAATTCCAATCTTGACAATCGGGAAGCGACTCAGCCTCGAGGAGAAGAAAGTTTTCTCTCTTTCTCTCCCTTAAAATTTTCTCTCTCTCTCTCTCTCTCTCTCTCTCTCTCTCTCTCTCTCTCACCCCCAAAGAATCCCTCCTCCCTTCTTATTTCCCATCTTCATCCGACTCCTCCCCCTCCTTCTCTTTTTCGTATTCGTCCTCTTTACCTTCTTTTTCTTCTTCCTCTTTTTCTTCTTCTGTTTCTTCTTCTTCTTCTTCTTCTTCCTCTTCCTCCTCTTCTCCCGCCGCCAGCCCAAGAAGTCAAAACTCTTCAGAATTCAATATTATTCTTCCATTCTTCAAGTTGGTCTTCAGGGCGACGATGATGAGAAATAGTGCGGTGATGAATTATACCGGGAGGAGGAGGAGGAGGAGGAGGAGGAGGAGGAGGAGGAGGAGGAACAAGAAAGGGGACGAGGAAAGGACGAGGATGAGGAGAAAGAAGGCGAGGAGGAGGAGAACGAGAAGGAGAAGGAGGAGGAGGAGGATAAGAAGAAATTTAGAAGTGGAGGAAAGTATGGAGAGACTATGGAAGACCTGAACGATGGAGGAGGAAGAGGATGGAGAGAGAGAGGGAGAGGAGAAGGAGGAAGAGGAGGGAAATGAAAAAGATAAAAACAGATGGAAAAGGAATTGAAAACGATAGTAATATGATGTTCGTAAATTACAATAACAAGGGTAGACTAATAAAAATAAACTTAAATTAATGAAGAATAAAATGATAGAAAATAAACCACATGAGTATACGAGAAATAGGTAGAAAAACAAGAATAAAAAATAAAGGAAAAATAAAAGAGAAAAAAAAGCTGAAATGGAATAAAAACTGTCTAAAAAATGAACCAGGAAGAAAAAATGAATAAATAGGAATAAATGGGAATGCAAATAGAAAATGATAAAAATGAAGAACAGGCTTGAAAATTAATTATAGAAAATGCAGACCTTTATTCATGGAGAGATTCCGGTAAAAAAAAAATGATGGTAAAATTTAAGCAACACAAATATTTCTGTTAAAAGGAAAGAAGAAAAGAAAAGAAAGAAAAGGAAGAAAGGAAAAAAAGAAAGAAAAGGAAGAAAGGAAAGGAAAAGAAAAAGAAAGAAAAGGAAGAAAGGAAAGAAAAAGAAAAAAAGAAAAGAAAGGAAAGGAAAAGAAAAAGAAAAGGAAAAAAGGAAAGGAAAAGAAAAAGAAAGAAAAGAAATAAAGAAAAGGAAATAAAAAGAAAGAAAAGGAAGAGAGGAAAGAAGAAAAACGATAGAAGGAAAGGAGAATAAGATAAAGTGAAATGACGATGCTTCTTTTTTTTTTCTTTTCTTTCTTTTTCTTTCCTTGCTTTCTCTATCTTTTCTTTATTTTGTTCGTTTTCTTTTCCGTGGTTCTTCTTCGCTTGTTTGCCGTTTTTTTTATTTTCTTTCACTCATTTTTTTTTCGTGGTTCCTCTCCGCTTCTTCTTATTTTTTCTTTCATCTATTTTTCTTTCCTGGTCATTCTTCATTTATTTTCTTTCTCCTTGCTCGTCTTCCTCTTCCTCTTCATCAGTCTCTCCTTGCAATCTTCCGTACTATGCTTTTTCATCTTTCTTTCTTCTTTCTTCTCTTATTTTCATTCCATTTTCTTTATTTTGCTTTTCTCTTTTCACTTTTTTTCTTATCTCTATACTTATTTTTCTTTTCTTCACTGGTTTTTCTTTGGTTAATTTTTCCCTATTCTTGTTTGTCTTTTTCTTCTTCCTCAATCTCTCCTTGCAATCATCCTTTCTATGCTACTTCGTCTTATTTTTCTTCTTTATTCTCTTGTTTTTCGTCCTTTACTTCCTCTTCCTTCTCCTCTTTTTATTCTTTCTTTTCTCCTCCTCTTCGTCAGCGTCCTCTTAAAGCGTTTTCTGCATCGTCTTTCTCTTTGTTATCATGTTTTTCTCTTCATTCGTCTTTTTTCCCCTCTTTATTTCATTTCTCCCTTCATCAAT